>NC_092150.1:71771628-71781628 GCF_045791955.1 Oncorhynchus clarkii lewisi | reverse complement strand
AAACAGACAAGATGATAGAGACACAGGAGTAGAGAAGTAAACAGACAAGATGATAGAGACATACAGGAGTAGAGAAGTAAACAGACAAGATGATAGAGACATACAGGAGTAGAGAAGTAAACAGACAAGATGATAGAGACATACAGGAGTAGAGAAGTAAACAGACAAGATGATAGAGACATACAGGAGTAGAGAAGTAAACAGACAAGATGATAGAGACATACAAGAGTAGAGAAGTAAACAGACAAGATGATAGAGGCATACAGGAGTAGAGAAGTAAACAGACAAGATGATAGAGACATACAGGAGTAGAGAAGTAAACAGACAAGATGATAGAGACATACAGGAGTAGAGAAGTAAACAGACAAGATGATAGAGACATACAGGAGTAGAGAGGTAAACAGACAAGATGATAGAGACATACAGGAGTAGAGAGGTAAACAGACAAGATGATAGAGACATACAGGAGTAGAGAGGTAAACAGACAAGATGATAGAGACATACAGGAGTAGAGAAGTAAACAGACAAGATGATAGAGACATACAGGAGTAGAGAAGTAAACAGACAAGATGATAGAGACATACAGGAGTAGAGAAGTAAACAGACAAGATGATAGAGACATACAGGAGTAGAGAAGTAAACAGACAAGATGATAGAGACACAGAAGTAGAGAAGTAAACAGACAAGATGATAGAGACATACAGGAGTAGAGAAGTAAACAGACAAGATGATAGAGACATACAGGAGTAGAGAAGTAAACAGACAAGATGATAGAGACATACAGGAGTAGAGAAGTAAACAGACAAGATGATAGAGACATACAGGAGTAGAGAAGTAAACAGACAAGATGATAGAGGCATACAGGAGTAGAGAGGTAAACAGACAAGATGATAGAGACATACAGGAGTAGAGAAGTAAACAGACAAGATGATAGAGACATACAGGAGTAGAGAGGTAAACAGACAAGATGATAGAGACATACAGGAGTAGAGAGGTAAACAGACAAGATGATAGAGACATACAGGAGTAGAGAGGTAAACAGACAAGATGATAGAGACATACAGGAGTAGAGAAGTAAACAGACAAGATGATAGAGACATACAGGAGTAGAGAAGTAAACAGACAAGATGATAGAGACATACAGGAGTAGAGAAGTAAACAGACAAGATGATAGAGACATACAGGAGTAGAGAAGTAAACAGACAAGATGATAGAGACACAGAAGTAGAGAAGTAAACAGACAAGATGATAGAGACATACAGGAGTAGAGAAGTAAACAGACAAGATGATAGAGACATACAGGAGTAGAGAAGTAAACAGACAAGATGATAGAGACATACAGGAGTAGAGAAGTAAACAGACAAGATGATAGAGACATACAGGAGTAGAGAAGTAAACAGACAAGATGATAGAGGCATACAGGAGTAGAGAGGTAAACAGACAAGATGATAGAGACATACAGGAGTAGAGAAGTAAACAGACAAGATGATAGAGACATACAGGAGTAGAGAAGTAAACAGACAAGATGATAGAGACATACAGGAGTAGAGAAGTAAACAGACAAGATGATAGAGACATACAGGAGTAGAGAAGTAAACAGACAAGATGATAGAGACATACAGGAGTAGAGAGGTAAACAGACAAGATGATAGAGACATACAGGAGTAGAGAAGTAAACAGACAAGATGATAGAGACATACAGGAGTAGAGAAGTAAACAGACAAGATGATAGAGACATACAGGAGTAGAGAAGTAAACAGACAAGATGATAGAGACACAGGAGTAGAGAAGTAAACAGACAAGATGATAGAGACATACAGGAGTAGAGAAGTAAACAGACAAGATGATAGAGACATACAGGAGTAGAGAAGTAAACAGACAAGATGATAGAGACATACAGGAGTAGAGAAGTAAACAGACAAGATGATAGAGACATACAGGAGTAGAGAAGTAACATTGAAAATATAAGTTGTGGGATGAGGAAGGGGGTTGGGACGAGTTGTGTGCCATAATGTCTGAGAGAAGAAAGAAAGAGTAAGAGACAGGGTGAAAAAAGTGTTTACAATGGTCAGTGGGGCTTTGCAGTAATCTCTGGGAACACTTGGCTGCTGATTAATGCAGCTAGTTTAGCCTAGCCCAGCTGTTTGCTGAGAGATGATGAGCCTGCCGTGCCGCTCACACTGGCCAGCCCATAATTAAGCCCTAACCTTCTCACAGAGGATTTGTCAAAATGGAAAATGAGGGTCTTCTCTCTCTCTCTCTCTCACTCTCTCTCTCTCTCTCTCTCTCTCTCTCTCTCTCTCTCTCACTCTCTGCTGAGTAGCTGAGTACAACTTAAAAGCTCTTCAGTCTGAGTGCTTTAATCATATTCTTCTGTGCAACATGCAGAGGCATATAAATACATTCTCCCTGGCTCACCCATGCTGGCTGATCTTGCTTTGGGATGGTTTTGCATATGCGGATGTGCACTGAAAATAAATCATACTGTCATACATACTATGCTATGTAGGTGCTGGTTCAACAAAGTTGCAGTATAGACAAGACGGTATATTACAAGACGGTATATTACGCTGTGTAATAGGAAACCATTCATATTTTCTATAACTGCGCTCTTCTATCTTTGCCCCTTTGTCAGAGCTCATATGAAATCATCTTTTGTTACCTGTGGAGGGGTAGGCCCAGGAGGGGGAAGGAAGCAGGGGGGAAGGAGAGGGTGTATCCCTCATACCAGCGTTATCTCACCTACCTACGTTATAACGATTAATCACATACCTTTAGGCTGAGAATTAAAGGCCTGAGATAACTATGGTAATGAGCCTCTACCCCTGGAGAGCCGTGCTTAACCCACTAGTTCAGCTAGCTTGCCTCTCTCTCTCTTTCCAAGGGACTAGTTAAAAAGGGAGCCCAGCCTAGCTAGGGCCTCACAACATTTTTCTACACAGGGTTTTAAAAAATTAATTATTTCAACTTGTTTGTTTTATTGCAGGGAATTCAAAGGCAAACATGTATAGAGGAACCTATAGGCTTGGTTTTTAGCTAGCTGACTAAACTTCTATGGTGAAGAAAATTTCTGATTTGGTATTTTGGTACTTTATTAGGATCCCCATAAGCTGTTGCAAAAGCAGCTGCTACTCTTCCTGAGGTCCACACAAAATATGAAACATAATACAGAATATCAATAGACAAGAACAGCTCAGGGACAGAACTACACACATTTTGATGAACTTCACCAACGGAGTGCTGCAGGGACAGGCTTTGTGGAATTCAGCTCTGACTACATTGAGGTCAATACTTTTTAAAAATGTAATTAGGAAATGTTTACTTTGTACCTATGTTTGTCCTCTGTAGTTGCGTGCCTTTGTTTGCTGAAATACTTTTTTTTCCAAAAAAAATGAAACTTTTTTTTTCTCCCCAATTGGTAGTTACAGTCTTGTCTCATCCCTGCAACTCCCGTACGGACTCGGGAGAGGCATGCATCCTCCGAAACACAACCCAGCCAAGCCAGAAGCCAGTCATACCAATGTGTCGGAGGAAACACCATACACCTGGCGACCATGTCAGCGTGCACTGCACCCGGCCCGCCACAGGAGTCGCTAGTGCGCGATGGGACAAGAACATCCCTGCCAGCGATGCAGAGCCTTAGACCACTGCGCCACTCAGGAGGCCATACTTTTACAATAAACATTCATCAAATTGAACCACTGACTGTTTGCTCATTGCTGTTGCTCTAAGATGGCAACTCAGTGCAAATGTGCCATTTAAATTTCAACAAGGGAAGAGTCGGTGGTTGTATTTGATTGACGTTTATTGAAAAAGTATGTATTTCAGCAAACAAAGAAAGGCACGCAACTACAAAGGACAAACATAGATACAAGGTGGGCGTTTCATAATTGTAATTTTTTGAAAGTATTGACCTTGGCCGAATTGATGTAGTCAGAGATGAATTCCAGAAAGCCTGGTCGCTGCTCCACTCCGTTGGTGGAGTTTATCAGAAACTTCCTTCACCATGGAGTAGAGTTAAGTCAGCTAGGTTTCAGCCAACAGCACTCCACCACAGGCCTAATTATTTCCCTCAACAAGGCAACGTCAAAGAGACACACCCTATGTTCAACACGGTCTTTGCGCCATTTCTGTTTACCAACCCGTTTACCAACCTGACACAAAGCAATCCACTAAGACAAATAGGCCTACATGCTGCCATCGGTCGCTACGGTAACGTCATGCTCAAGGAGGAAGAGGTTAAATAGGCATAAAGAAGGGATGGTATAAGGGGGGGGGGGGGGTTTAATCAACAGGAGACGAGTCAGAAAAAAAGCTAAGCAATTACCGTTAAGAATTTAAAAGCTATTTAGACAGAGCACAGAGCAGCGATATAATCATTCCAGAAGAGAGGAGGTAGCCTAAATCAAACATGTCGAGTTTAATCGTAAAGAGCAAACTATGTCAGGTAGTCCTGCCTGATTCCCTATCTTCCCCAGTGCTTTGATGAGAGATCAACATCGTTCCAGAAGGTTTGATGAGATATCATTCACATAGTTTCAGGTTGGTGATTAGGATAAAATTAGGCTGTTAATATGACATGTATGTAGCCCAGAAGAAGGGCATAAAGCACAACCCTACATGACATTAAAGTCCCACTCCAGTCTCCTATTCAGCTCATTCACCTGATTTACATAACAAAAGGCACATTTTCCAGGTATCCTCGTGACATTGCACAGGTGGGTGGGTGGGTGGGGGGGGGGTCTTTTCTCTTTTGTCTTCTGTTCTCTATTGCTCCTCTATTGTTCCTGAAGCAAGTGGGGGGGGGGGGGGGGGGGCGACAATATGAAAAATCTCTGTCAGACCAACTCCTCGAATGCCCTACCCCTTGAAGTTTTCAGTTTTGTTTAAAAAAAAACACAATTCTCCTCAAAACACAAACACATTTTTTTTTATCTTTTAGTGTGTGTACTTACTTTTGTATGTGTACTGTATTTATACTTTGGATATTAAAAATAGCTGGAGGACGTCTTTAATCTATTTGCTGTCTGAGGATAAAGTGCGATAAATAAATGATTAGGTCTTTACTTTAAACGCTATAACACATCTAGGACATTTAAATATTTTGGTGGTGAGTCATTTTCAGCTGCAAAGGTCCTGATATCTGATATTTAATATCATGTCAAGGTTTATTCCCTGCAGACTGCCTCCTCAAATGAATTTTCTGCTCTGCTTCGCCGCAGATGAATGCGGCCACTGTCGTAATCAAATTGGAAACCTTGAGAGCGGCGGCGGCTCGGATTGAAATAGCGTTTAATTGTGTGGCGCTGTGCCGCAGTCGCCTTGTCCACTCGCTCCCCGACATGCTCTTCAAGCAGTAATGGGTTAAATTGAGAAGCCTAATACGTTATAATACTATAATTACATGCACATGGCGGACCAAAGCATGCGGCTGCGCCAACTGTAATTGTTTAGGTTACAGAAACACTGTTGCTTAAATGGTAGGCTAAGCCTAATAGGAAGGCAAATGAAGGATTTGAGCTCTTATGCAGAACAATCCAAATTAGTTGCAAAGGAGGAGTAGGGTTCTGTTTTAGCCCGATCTCTGAGCCCAAACCTTGTCTACAGTATAGCCTGCAGAGATGGAAAACGTCATAAATATGAAATGATACAGATCCTAATTTAGTACACTGTACTGGAGGGGGGAAAGCAGAAATTGCTTTTGTTGAAAGCAAATAGCTATAATTACTTTTGTATGATATAAGACTGAAAGGTATCCACAGGCTATCTGGTGTAAGGTCAGGTGAGAAGGAACAGTAGTGTGTCTGAGTGTGTGCTGTGCATGCATGTGATCTAGGGGGTGGCACAACCAAGTCTCATGACTGGTTAACCTAATACTTTTAAAGGCACAGTGCAGTGAAAATGTGTTTTCCTGTGTTTTATATATATTTCCACACTATGAGGTTGGAATAATACTGTGAAAATGATGATAATACCCCTTTTAGTGTAAGTGCTGTTTGAAAAGACCACCTGAAATGTCTGCCTGTTTTGGTCAGATGGGGGGGGGGGTCTAAATCTGTACAGTCCTTTTAGTGTGAACACAACAATGACCAGAAAGGCCTGCCAGACAGACAGACAGAGAGTCAGTGAGATAGACTCTTACCTTTGCCAAGTGGGAATTGATCCATTTAGTGAACGTCCGCTTCTGCACTGCCTCTTGCTCATCTGAAAATCAGAAACATCATGGTCACATGCTTTGTAGACAAACAGAATGGACATCCTTTCTTCTAACTGTACTGTACCACTGTTATGAACAGTGCTTGAGTTAGGCCTTACTGATGGATGATGACTCTGATTAACAACTTCCATATTCAGGGCATTGCTATGCCTAATGTCTCTAAGTGGTTAGCTGCCTCTGCTCTACTGTACTTTGCTCCATGAGAATAGATCTGACATTCAGATGGCATTTTAACCAACCTACGTGTATCCCCTCTTCAAGCTGATTGATAACTGTGTGCCTTTTTAAAAGGATGCCCTTTTATGATACAAATGGGTCATGAGTGACAGAAGGTCTAATTCTTGCATTTCACAACAAGCCCCCAACTATATCTCTGCCTGTTCGGTATGTTGATCACCTATCATAAAAGCACATAAAGTCATGTGTGTTGTGCGTATTTACTTGGGAGTGAAGGGCACAGTTTGTTATGGTCCCAGCGATAAAAATCTATTAGCAAAGGCACAATCAATACTACTGACAATGTCCCTTAAAAATCCAATCCACTTAAATTAGGACAAAGCATAAATCGCTGTAGGGTTCCTCACTCTGAGAGAAAGATAGACTAACAGAGATAGAGGGAGAGTGAAAGAGAGAGGGGGAGAAAGTAAGAAGAAAAATAAAAAGAAAGAAGAAGAAGGAGAAGAAGAAGATGGAGAAGAAGAAGAAGGAGAAGAAGAAGATGGAGAAGAAGAAGAAGGAGAAGAAGAAGATGGAGAAGAAGAAGAAGAAGAAGGAGAAGAAAGAGGAAAAGAAGAAGGAGAAGAAGAAACAGCTGGAGGCAGGGCTTTCTCCTATAGAGCTCCATTTTTATGGAATGGTCTGCCTACCCATGTGAGAGACGCGGACTCGGTCTCAACCTTTAAATCTTTACTTATCTCTTCAGTGGGTCATATGATTGAGTGTAGTCTGGCCCAGGAGTGTGAAGGTGAACGGAAAGGCTCTGGAGCAACGAACCGCCCTTGCTGTCTCTGCCTCGCCGGTTCCCCTCTTTCCACTGGGATTCTCTGCCTCTAGCCCTATTACAGTGGCTGAGTCACTGGCTTACTGGTGCTATTTCATGCCGTCCCTAGGAGGGGTGTGTCATTGAGTGGGTTGAGTCACTGATGTGATCTTCCTGTCTGGGTTGGCACCCCCCTTGGGTTGTGCCGTGGTGGAGATCTTTGTGGGCTATACTCGACCTTGTCTCAGGATGGTAAGTTGGTGGTTGAAGATATCCCTCTAGTGGTGTGGGGGCTGTGCTTTGGCAAAGTGGGTGGGGTTATATCCTTCCTGTTTGGCCCTGTCCGGGGGTATCATCGGATGGGGCCACAGTGTCTCCTAACCCCTCCTGTCTCAGCCTCCGGTATTTATGCTGCAGTAGTTTATGTGTCGGGGGGCTAGGGTCAGTTTGTACTTCTCCAGTTTGTACTTCTCCTGTTTTATCCTGTGTCCTGTGTGAATTTAAGTATGCTCTCTCTAATTCTCTCTTTCTCTCTTTCTTTCTCTCTCTCGGAGGACCTGAGCCCTAGGACCATGCCTCAGGACTACCTGGCATGCGGGCGGACTACTTGCTGTCCCCAGTCCACCTGGCCGTGCTGCTGCTCCAGTTTCAACTGTTCTGCCTGCGGCTATGGAATCCTGAGCTGTTCACCGGACGTGCTACCTGTCCCAGACATGCTGTTTTCAACTCTCTAGAGACAGCAGGAATGGGAGAGATACTCTTAATGATCGGCTATGAAAAGCCAACTGACATTTACTCCTGAGGTGCTGACTTGCTGCACCCTCGACAACTACTGTGATTATTATTATTTGACCATGCTGGTAATTTATGAACATTTTAACATCTTGGCCATGTTCTGTTATAATCTCCACCCGGCACAGCCAGAAGAGGACTGGCCACCCCTCATAACCTGGTTCCTCTCTCGGTTTCTTCCTAGGTTTTGGCCTTTCTAGGGAGTTTTTCCTAGCCACCGTGCTTCTACACCTGCATTGCTTTCTGTTTGGGGTTTTAGGCTGGGTTTCTGTACAGCACTTTGAGATATCAGCTGATGTACGAAGGGCTATATAAATACATTTGATTTGATTTGATTTGATTTGAAGAAGACGGAGAAGAAGGAGAATGAGAAGAAGAAGAAGAAGAAGAAGAAGGAGAATGAGAAGGAGAAGAAGAAGGAGAACAAGGAGAAGAAGAAGAAGAAGAAGAAGAAGAAGAAGAAGAAGAAGAAGAAGAAGGAGAATGAGAAGGAGAAGAAGAAGAAGGAGAACAAGGAGAATGAGAAGAAGAAGAAGAACAAGAAGGAGAACAAGAAGAAGGAGAACAAGAAGAACAGCTTTCTGGTCAAAAGTGGGGAATGCTGTTTGAACGTCATTATACTAGAATATTCAGTGGAGTAAACTATATTTCAACCATCATTATAGAATCAGACAGACTCAGACCACAATAATCTACAGAAAACGGTGTATCACTTTCACACTGTCTCATATATCAACACATTAATGGGACATCATATTCCATCCATGCCTTGCAAAAGCATTCATCCCCCTTGGCGTTTTTCCTATTTTGTTGCATTACAACCTGTAATTTAAATTGATGTTTACTTGGATTTCATGTAATGGACATACACAAAATAGTCAAACAAATGTGAAGTAAAAGGAAAACAGAACAGTTGTGCGTGCATATGTATTCACCCCCTTTGCTATGAAGACCCTAAATAAGATCTGGTTTAACCAATTACGTTCAGAAGTCACATAAATAGTTAAATAAAGTCCACCTGCGTGCCATCTAAGTGTCACATGATCTCAGTATATATACACCTGTTCTGAAAGGCCCCAGACTCTGCAACACCACTAAGCAAGGGGCACTGCCAAGCCATGAAGACCAAGGAGCTCCCCAAACAGGTCAGGGACAAAGTTGTGAAGAAGTACAGATCAGGGTTGGGTTATAAAAAAATATCCAAAACTTTGAACATCCCACGGAACACCATTAAATCCATTATTAAAACATGAAAAGAATATGGAACCACAACAAACCTGCCAAGAGAGGGCCGCCCACCAAAACTCACGGGCCAGGCAAGGAGGGCATTTATCAGAGAGGCAACAAAAAGACTAAAGATAACCCTGAAGGAGCTGCAAAGCTCCACAGTGGAGATTGGAGTCTCTGTCCATAGGACCACTAAGCTGTATACTCCACAGAGCTGGGCTTTATGGAAGAGAGGCCAGAATAAAAGCCATTGCTTAAAGAAAAAAATAAGCAAACACGTTTGGTGTTCACCAAAAGGCATGTGGGAGACTCCCAAAACATATGGAAGAAGGTACTCTGGTCAGATGAGACTAGAATTGAGCTTTTTGGCCATCAAGAAAAACGCTATGTCTGGCGCAAACCCAACACCTCTCATCACCGCGAGAACCCATCCCCACAGTGAAGCATGGTGGTGGCAGCAACATTGGCAGGGACTGGGAAACTGATCAGAATTGGTCAAAATTGGTCAACTGAAGGAATGATGGATGGCACTAAATACATGGAAATTCTTGAGGGAAACCTGGTTCAGTCTTCCAGAGATTTGAGACTGGGACGAGGTTCACCTTCCAGCAGGACAATGACCCTAAGCATACTGTTAAAGCAACACTCGAGTGGTTTAAGGGGAAACATTGAAATGTCTTGGAATGGCCTAGTCAAAGTATGACTTAAAGATTGCTGTACACAGGCCTCCCGGGTGGGGCAGTGGTCTAGGGCACTGTGTTAAGAAGCAGTGCGGCTTGGGTTGT
>NC_092150.1:71619128-71766628 GCF_045791955.1 Oncorhynchus clarkii lewisi | reverse complement strand
GACAAAGAAGGGTGTTTGTATTCATATACCCTCACTATTTTATACACACACACACACACAACCACACAACCACACACACACACACACACACACACACACACACACACACACACACACACACACACACACACACACACACACACACACACACACACACACACACACACACACACACACACACACATCACAGACATCACACACACACACACAACCACATACACACATCTCATACACACACACACAACCATACCCACACATCACATACACACACACACACATCCAACACATCCAACACACACACACACACACACACACACACACACACACACACACACACACACACACACACACACACACACACACATTCAAAACCTTAAACACACAACCCACCTCACCCCCATGATTTTTATTCCACTCCTGGAGAGACCCAGTAATCCCACATCCTTATACTGTAGCAGCCTGATAATCTAAGGTTCAGAACTCACAACACAGTGCCTTTCAAACTGAAATATACCACACTAGATCTGACAGTATTATAAACAGAAATAACCTCATCTGTGCTTACATAAAGACTGTAGACCTTTGCTGAAGAGGCACATGGAGGTATTGAGGACATAAATAATGAATCAGCTGGTATTGACTGATGAATTCATGCAGGCTTTGTTGTCATTTATACTCATCAGTTCCATGGAGTTCAGATTACCTTTGATTCACAGTGTGATCTCGGGTTGTCTACGTCAGAGTTGGTGGCTAGTTATGGAGAACTGAACCGATTCTCTATTCAAGATAGTGAGGTATGGGAGCTAGTCAAGCTACTGAACATGGCTATGTTTACATGTACATGCACACTATAATGTGATTCTTGTGAATAAACGTTTACATGCTTTGCCAGAAGAACAATTTCCCTAATTATCCTGTTTACATGGACACATCTGAAATCAGGCTACCTGAAGGGACTTTGATAAATTGCAGAAAATCTCCAATCAAAAGAAACATTCTACCACAGCGACCATGTTATTTTTAGGAAGCCTATTTGATTCTGAGTTCGGACATATGAAGTTTGCATGTGAAAGCTATTTCTAAAAGCAATAGTTTCCATTTTTCCAAACGTTGCTGGTGCTGGCCCATGTGCAGATCAAATCCACCGCTGAAACTTTGATGAAGCTGTTTACATGTCCTAATCATTCGAGAGCTCGTTCAGAAAAACAGGTGTTTTAATCAACATATGCTTACTTAGATTTTGACCTTACGTCGATTAAGATAAGCAGAGTAAGGTGTCTGCATGACTGATGCCAGGCAGGTTAGCGTTTTTCCTCGTGAATCTTGTTCTGGAGGCAGCTCTGCAGAGTGGTCACCCCCTGGCACAGACACGTCATCAAATCTGACCTTAACCTTAACCCTAATCTTAACCTCACTGCGAATCTGAATGCCTAACCCTAACCTTAAATTAAGACCAAAAATCTAAACAAATGTTCATGAATTTTGACTTTGCAGCTGGCTCATCTAGCAGAAATCACTCAGTTCAAGGACAAGACTCATCCCAGAAAACATCAACTTGCTAATGGCAACTGTCATAATCAGTTTATTATCTAATTATTAGAGTGGATGTAAATCTACTGAACGATAGTCCAATCAGAAAGAGCCATAGTCTATAAGTATGATCTGAACCAGGTCAGATGAGAAACAGTAAATAAACACATGAAGAGGACTGAAGGGTTTAGAGAAACAACCCTACAGAACAACAAACTAAACAAGATGCTGAGCATTCAAGGGGTTTATTACAGTTTTTTCCAACTGTTTACACAAGTTTTCAAAACTGTCTCCTTTTTTTCAAAACTCTACACACAATTCCCAAAACTGCACACACAAAATGCAAAATGCCTCACATCTCCTTCAAAATGTAACACTGCATTCAAAATGACATAAACACATGTCAGAATGAAGCATTTGCATCAAAAGGCAAACACTGCTTTCATAATAGTACATTTTTGGATATACCATGTAAACACTGTTGTTCTAAATCTAAAGCTCTTTGGTCTTTCATAGGCTCATATCTACATTTCAATACAATGTTCTACAGTGAAAGTAATCGGCTGAGAGGGGTAACAAGTACACTGTAAACACCAATGCAATGAAGAAAGAGGGGGGGGGGGGGGGGGGGGGCAGTCACCAGTGCTAAGCTACACTTCATCTCTTCTCCGGCCTGAGTCTGGCCACGATACTTCGTCCACATCACAAGATAGGTTTTCTCTTGCCAAACATCGAGGGAAGAATCTCCTAGTATGGCGTATCCAACCTTGGACAGAGGCAACCCCTATGTCCCCACATAGACCATATTGTGTTTGGAAAAGGAAAGCAAGTCACTTCCTGTTAGATTTTTGTGTTTTAGGTTGAGAATTGTGTGTAGTATTTTGAAAAAAGTGTTTTATGCAATTGACAACTGAGTCAAAGGCTGAGAAATAGCTTATGGTTTTTCACATTTGGTGTGTAGTTTTGCACTTTGAGTGAGAGGTTTCAAAAATCGTGTGACATGAAAAGATTTTGTGTGTAAGCAGTTGGAAAAAACTGTAAGTACCATCCTGGATAATGGGTAGAAACTCACACACTGCAACATTAACTGAATGGGAGCTAGCAGCATTTTTCTTTTATTTATCTATGAGAATCTATACCAGAGAGAATAAACTAGAATCATCCTGGAGGCTGCAGCAAGCTCTGGAGAGTTCACATCAGTCCAGGAGAAGAGGAAGAAGAAGGGGGTAGATAGAGAGGTAGAGAACCAGTCTAACCCTCTACTGGTCTGATTCCCTATTGGACCCCCTGGCAGACCCCAGAACACCACAGACATTCCTAGGGTTGTGAAGGTTCTGTCTGGGTCAGGGACGAGGGCTCAGTGCTCACACAGGTGTGTCCACAGGGGTGGAAGTGGGCCTTGGGAGAGGGGGAGGATGCTTTTCCAGCCATGAAAGGAAAAACAAACAGACTTCTGGAGGGAGAAATAGAAGCTGCTTTGGCTCGCCTCTTAATCTATTCACCCAGAGGATATTTGGGTTGGTTCACTGAATTGCCAGGATCTCTCATTCACTCTCAATAAGAGGAAAGTGGCACAGCGCCACCCAATGGTACTGTGGAGTAAGACCACGATACAAAATGTACTCATTCAAATACACCCTGACCTACAGTGATATCACTACTGTACACTATTTGAGTCATTGAGTGATACATCAGAAACAAAAACAGAAAATATAGATTTGCCACAAGAATCGAGTAGGAAGAAGAGGGGAAGACAGGAGAGAAGAGGAAAAGAGAGGGGAGGAGAGAAAAGTAGAGGACAGGAGAGGAGAAGAGAGGAGTAGTCTGTTTTCACCTTGTGATTTCCCAGAGGATCCTACTCTCCATTTGAGTATCCCTGATCCCCCTGCTCATCCCCTAACGATCCTCTGCATAAATCAGCCTTAATTATACGTGAACAGGGATAGGCAGGTGCTCAGCAGGAAGAGCAGGAAGCAAACTCACCAGCCAAAGCCAGACCTCTCAATCCTATGTCGGATATATTTCATTATTTCATGTCTTGTTATACCCATTGCTATAGCTAGTGTTTACAGCTCTGATATGGATCCTGTCTGTTAGAACTTGGTGTCTCATGGTTGATGGAGGCTAGTGTGGTAGTCAAAGAGGTACTTTGTAATCTCAACCCACACACACACACACACACACACACACACACACACACACAGACACACACACACACACACTCCCCCTTACTCTACTTCCCCTTACTCTTGACCCCCCCCCCCTTCACCCCTTTAATACCCCACTTTCCCTGCTTCCGCCTCAGCACTTTAACCCTGACACCCCTTACCACCCCCACATCCCTCACACACATGACTATTTAACATGACCCCTCCTCTTCATCCACTTGTCCCACACAGGACATTTTCCAACACATTTCACCAATCGTAATATTGGTTACAAAGAGCTTCAAAAGCCAGGCCATTAGCATTGCTAATTACATTTCAGTAATAATGACAGAGCATTAAAAGACAAGAGGGGAAGGAGGAACAAGTGGAAATGATTAGTAAAACACCCACTTCCCCCTTACATGCACTCTTACGCCTTTCAGCACCAGATGTGCCTTGAGAGCACCATGGTAGTGACAAAGATGTCCAAATATCATCTTTGTGTTCACCAAAGCTAGACTGCTGATAGCAGGTCATTTACCAGACATCCCACACCTGTGTTTGGGTAATTTCCACATACAAAGGTTCACATGAAAAGGGAAATTGAGAATTTCCCAACCGATTTTGCTTCACATTTAATACCCATACATGGCCCAAAGGCTGCAATTTACCTTAAACCACAATCTTTCCCATGGCTATGGTTTGCTTTAACAAACCAATTTAGCTTTGGAAAAGACCCCAGGTAGGGTGTATGATATTCATTCAATCATTGAGGGATTTACAGTAATCCTTAATCCTTGAATAAACAATGCAGATTAAAACCGTTATGTCCAAAAATAGAGAGGTAATAAAACTGC
Organism: Oncorhynchus clarkii lewisi; assembly: GCF_045791955.1. Lineage (NCBI taxonomy): Eukaryota > Metazoa > Chordata > Actinopteri > Salmoniformes > Salmonidae > Oncorhynchus > Oncorhynchus clarkii. The sequence continues at coordinate 71,762,094 of NC_092150.1, read as the reverse complement.
CATGACAAAGTCAAACAGCCACAGCAGTCAGTAATGACATCTGGGCAAGATTTAAAATCAAATGTATGTGTGTGTCTGTTCACGTGTGTGTGTGTGTGTGTGTGTGTGTGTGTGTGTGTGTGTGTGTGTGTGTGTGTGTGTGTGTGTGTGTGTGTGTGTGTGTGCGCGCCCGTGTGTGTGTGTGTGTGTGTGTGCGCGTCCGTGTGTGTGTGTGTGTGTGTGCGCGCCCGTGTGTGTGTGTGTGTGTGTGTGTGTGTGTGCGCGTCCGTGTGTGTGTGTGTGTGTGTGTGTGTGTGTGTGTGTGTGTGTGTGTGCGCGTCCGTGTGTGTGAGTGTATGCGTGTGGTAGTGCAGGAGTGGGTCAGACAGTCTAAGCTCTTTATCCAGTTTCAGCTGGCAGGCACACTCTGGCTTTACAGGGAAGAGAAAAGGAAAAGGATTGGCTCATCAAATCATAGCGCTCAATCCAGTATCTCTGAATCCAGCTACATATCCATCAAATACACCAACTGCACTTTATATTGACTGAACATGACCCAAAATATATGTCCCCAAAATATACTACTATTGTGGACAACTTGTGGACATCTCAACTGTAGAGTACCATCTACATTACTGGGTGAGGATAAACCAAAAATGCCTCAATTACACAATTGTAGCCAACCATGTCAACCGTCTGTAGGTCAACAACGCAGACCCGGGAGAGGGTGTCTGTTTCTAGCGTTTTCTCAGAATGTTTCCAGATCCCCAGCTCTCATCAGAAGACTAGCTGTAGCATTCTTGTCCTTAGTAATTTTGCAGGATTTGTTGTGTCAGGTGGCTGGCAGAGAGAACCTGGGGGGCTTAGAATTTTTTTAGAACCTTAAGGTGTTTTTCGGCTGTCTCCATAAGAGAACCCCTTTTTGGTTCCAGCTAGAACCCTTTAGGGGTCCATGTAGAACCCTTTCCACTGAGGGTTTACATGGATCCCAAAAGGGTTCTACGTACCTGGAACCAAAAAGGGTTCTCCTATGGGGACAGCCGTAGAACACTTTTGGAACCTTTTTTACTAAGAGTATAGACATTCAACCCCATTCAACACTACACTACACAACAAAGGAGACAAAACACAACACAGGAGACACAACACTACACAACACAACACAGGAGACACACCAGAATAGTACACAACACTACACTAAAATACACAACACTACACAGGAGACACAACACAACACCACACAACACAACACAGGAGACACAACGCAACACTGTTTATTGTACAACACGCTACTGACTCAAGCTGCTGATTTCTTCTTTTTTAATGGCCTACTTGATATTTTCAAAGTGATTGCTTAGTCGCATGCCTAGAAATGAGATGGCTCAAATTAACATATTGTGATGATTCATAAGATCTCTAATCTAACACTGCATGTGATTTCAGGAGGGCACACACGGACATCATGTCTCAAAAAGACACTGCCATAGAGCTGCCTGGGGGTTAACTAGGGAGCAGGACACTGCCACAGAGCTGCCTGGGGGTTAGCTAGGGAGCAGGACACTGCCACAGAGCTGCCTGGGGGTTAGCTAGGGAGCAGGACACTGCCATAGAGCTGCCTGGGGGTTAGCTAGGGAGCAGGACACTGCCATAGAGGTGCCTGGGGGTTAGATAGAGAGCAGGACACTGCCATAGAGCTGCCTGGGGGTTAGCTAGGTAGCAGGATCAACACATCTGGCAACATCATTATGTTTACCTGACCTTTAAGGGCCCGTGCATGACCCCACAACCTTTATCCTCTACCTCTGCATGTCAGACTGGGTGCCACAGTCCAATTAAATCACATGACCCTCACCATTCAATCACATTGTGCTTGGTGACAGAGGCAGGAAAGACAGAGGGATCTGTGTGTGAGAGATAACAAGAAGAGAGAGATGGAGAAAAGGGTTTGGATCTAGTAATGTCACTTTGGGGTCATGGACACTGATGTCAAGATCTATCTGTGAAGACTGTTGTTATGTGTGTCCATCAGAAACAGTATCATGTTCTTCAATCTGTCAGGAAGCATCTCTGGTTCAATTGAAATGCATTGAAACCATACTGACGTGTAATCAGTGATATTCCAGGACTGTCACTCACTGTCACAAATACCATAGCAACTTCCCTTATCGGAGAGTCAATACATTTTTATAAAAAAAGAGTGGAATCTAATTTGAAAGAGTAAATCTAATCAAGGGAGGAATGAGGTGAAAAATCGCAGCGCGATACTGCAAATGACAAGAGGAAAATATATCATTCCTGCCCAGAAAAAAAGATCCACGCATGCTTTTAGTGAATTCTATCTTTCCTGCTTATTCGATTTCATTACATGGTTTCTCTGCCACAGATTATTGTTGAAACATACTTGACCTTCTTTAAGGCATTGGCATTAGGGGTGGACTCAGTTTGATTGACAGCTGTATAACAGCACCTCTACTAAGACCTGTAGGAGGCCACGCCCCCTGTATTGTTTGGGGCAGAACCCCTGGTGGCCTAATCCTGTGGTGTGCCACTCAAACTCTATCGGATTGGCAGCTGAATAGAGATTACCATCTGATTGGTAATGTGAGGTGACAGTGAGGGGCCGGTAAAGTCATATACACATACACACTCCTCTCAACATGTGAACGGTAAACAAACAAAATTGATACCCCCCCCCCTCTCTCTCTATCTATCTATCTCTCTCTCTCAATCTCTCTCTCTCTCAATCTCTCTCTCTCTCAATCTCTCTCTCTCTCACTCTCTCTCTCTCTCTATCTCTCTCTCTCTCTCAATCTCTCTCTCTCTATCTCTCTCTCTCTCTCTCTCACACTATCTCTATCTCTCTCTCTCTCTCTCTCACTCTCTCTCTCTTTCTTTCACAAACACACACACACACACACACACACACACACACACACACACACACACACACACACACACACACACACACACACACACACACACACACACACACACACACGTACACCAATTTCATCAAACATATTAGTCTGGTGCAAAAACTGAACGAGCCACAGCCAGGCCTGCGGGGCAAAGAAGCCCATGCTGGCAGTCACGTGACTACTGGCATGGCAATGGGTCATAAAAACAATCTGGGGTGCCGTGTGGCCGGTGTAGCTGCAGGACTGGGAAAAGAACGAGACACACCATCTCATTTATGTGGATATAGACGTATAGAGCTTAATGACTGTTTCCTAATGAGCAATAGGCCTCAAAGCCTCCCTCTCTGTTATACAGATTTAAGCTAAACAGGCTACGGCAACTGAAAAACTCCCAGCGGTGTGATGAAAAGAAATGCTGCTGCTATTTTTAGTTGCCTGTGTGTGTCTGAACAGCAGTGACCAGAGCCAGAGACGATGAATGGAGGTGTCAGATTCACAGAGGAGGGTGGACCGGCTCAAGGTGACCGTCTGCATTGGACTGGGATGTTACCATGGCACCGTGCCAACCTGTGGAATTATACCCTGATGAAGACAGCTTGTCTGTTGAAACGTTGGACATTAGGTTATTACATTTTTGCATCTGAGCTCCTAGAGTGTGCGTCTCTCCTTTCATTTTTCAAGTGTTGTACTCCTAGCCAGCACCTCGCCTAAATAGGTGTGCGTTTCTTTCGCCTCTAGATTAATCTGTGGAATGATGCCATTCCCAGCCCAGGTGATTAAACATCACTTAGAAAGGATGTTATCTATCTCTTACTCGCTCTCTTTCTAATATTTTCTGACTCTCTCTCCCCCTCTTTCAACCAGTCTCTTTCTCTGTGCCTCTCTCTCTTTCACTGTTTTGCTTTCTCCTCTGTGGCACTTTCTCTCTTTTTCAGTATCAGGCGATTCAGGATCTTATCCAGATGTGCTCACCTCAACTACCCTCTTCCTTTTCCTCCCTCTCCTCCCTCTTCTCCACCTCTTCATCATCCATGAGTGCAACTGCAGAAGGAGCTCGTAAAAAGGAAACCACATTCTAGCATTTTCTTAGATGCACACTGGCTTAGCTCTGAACCCATTCCATATGACGACGTGAGCCATGCGCATTGGGCAAAGCCTAACAAACCCAAACAACACTAGTTCAAGTGTATTTCAAGGATCCAAACAAATAAAGAAACAAATCTGGGAAACCAGGCCTGGTATTCATAGCTGCCTTTAAAAAAGCCTTTGATAAAGTACGACTGGAATTGATATATAAATGCCTGGATTATCACTTATACAATGGGTTAAAGTTATGTATAGTAACCCCAGGTGTAACATAGTAAATATTAGCTACTTCTCAGAAAGTATTAAATTGTCAAGTGGAGTAAAACATGTACTACCGGCATAACTATTTATTATGGCCAGTATTATGGCTAGTAATCCAGGGTACGCTGACAATTAATGTCTTCATTTAAATCCGCAATTTGGATCTCTGCACAGCCTCATAAAGGATGTAGATAATTCTTCTAGCCTTTTTGGATTAAAACCGAATTTTGATAAAAGCACCATTTTATATATTGATCTCTAAAAAATACAACTTTTACATTACTGTGTAGTTTACCAATAAAATGGTCTGACAGTGAAGTGGACATACTTGGTATTCATATCCCGAAAGAATAAAATGATCTCACTACAATACATTTTAACAGAAAGTTTGCCAAATTAGATAAGAATTGTGACTTGCTTCAGGAAACTAGACGTTTGTCACGTGTCACTACTTCATAGGAGCGCCATTTGAACGTAAACTTTTTTTAAAATCAAAATGTAATTTTTGCCAGAAATCCTTCTGGAACATGTGAACTTTAATGTACCTTAATGCCAAACTTGTATGCCATCTGTAAATACTAATAAAATTGTTAAATTAAGAGTTGGTATAGCTATGGAAAAAGCGTGCAACCTTCACTCTAGCCATGATTGGCTGAGATAATGAGTGGGCTGTACATGCCGAGAGATGAGTTTGGATTGGTGTGAGCTGGTCAGTATGTGTAGGCAATCCATTCTAACAAGGCTTTTTTGAAAGAAATCACGTAGGGTAAAACTAACCTGTCTCACGACGGTCCAAACCCAGCTCACGTTCCCTATTAGTGGGTGAACAATCCAACGCTTGGTGAATTCTGCTTCACAATGATAGGAAGCATAAGTGTTGCTCTCCACTTTCTGGAGGACTGAGTTTTGAAATCAGTGGAATTAGAGAATGATAGCTAAGGAGAGGGAGAAAATTCTGGCGTTTGATTGCAAATATGCAGATGGAGTCGAAAAGAGGACACACAGAAGGCTGTTGGATAAAACACCTGTCTCCGGATTACATCTTCAAACTAAGGGCAACCATGGCATCCATGACAGAAAGGGAGAAGCGTCCATCCATGTATACGAGTAATACAGTCTAGCTAGCTACATTTTCAGATGTTATATGTTTCTAATTTGGTCAGAAAGTAATTTTCATTTCAAGTTAAAGTGAACTGTTAGCTAGCTAACGTTACGTGTATGATTTGTGTACTAATATTATTCGTATCTCAATGCCATTTGCATTGCTAGTTATAGTCTAATGTTAGCAAGCTAACATTGAACCTGGTTGGTTATCTACCTCAGATTCATGCCAGGTTAATAGTAACATTATGAGTTGGGATTATGGTTCATTGTTTAGCTAGCTAGCTACATGTCTAAACAAAAGACTCCACTATGCAAGTAACTATTTCAATAGAATGTTTATGATGTCACTGCGACAACTGTCGATAGACGTAGCTGGTAAATTCGCTCTGGCTATCTACTCCGATTTCAGAGCACTCTCGTCTGAGTGTGCAAGAGTGCAGAATAACTGACGAATTTACGAACGCTCAACACCCGTTGAATATAGCCGGTGTCAGTAAACGTTGGCAAAAAAGCATAATTTAATTGTTGCCAGCAGCACAGTTGCAGTCACCAACGCTCTGGATAACTAGCTCTGCTAGGGTGAGTTAAATGGTCAGAGTGAGCTGTTCTCTCATTTTTGTCTGGAAGTAGCTAGCAAGCTAGCCACCGTTAGCCAGTTAGCTTGGGTGCTTGACTGGTGTTGTCAGGTCAGATCGCTCGGGTCAACCCTACTCCTCAGTCAGAGCATCCGGTGTGCGCTCTGAACACTCCAAGACCGAAACGCTCTGAGTTTACGAACGCCCAGAGCACTCTCTGGCACTCCAGATTAAATTTACGATAAACACCCGTTGTATAAACCAGCCTTTAGTCTTGAAGTCTTTGGTTATTTAGTACATAGCCTCACATGTGAATCCTTAAAGAGATGGGTGGGGCTAAACGCTTAATGGGTGTAGACAAGATGAGCTCTCCAGTAGGTACCAAAACATTCAAGGGACATTTTGTCAAAAGTGAGGTTTATCACCTTTCAAAGCAGAATTACTCTTCCCATTGTTCCTCAACTGTAGTGTGTGATATACCATGTTCTAGCTCTGAGTCTCTACTTTTATCCAATGTAAAAAACACCATTTCAAATTTTTCTGCATAAGCCCGAATCGAGCCTGTCGGTCACATTTTGCTACCATGAAAAGGACAACACCTGTCTATTTGTGAAAAAAATCACCCTGATTATTTAGTCATATTCCAGTTTCCCTATTTACTTATGATCCTGCATACATCTAACGACTTGTTTTTTAAATGATATAAGCAAACAATATTTCCCTTTATTTGGAACGGCAAGCCAGACAAAATTAAACAGGTCTATTTACATAATGAATATGAATTTGGAGGGCGGAAATTATGAATTATTAAAGCATTGGACCTCACACGAAAGGCTTCAGTCATACAAAAACTATACTTAAATCCGAAGTGGTTAGTGGAGGACTGGTGGAGGTATGTCACACATGCAGTTATATATGGACATATCGGCTCTATCCAAAATTACCTCCAACTGATTGCTGCATTACCGCACAAATGGAGGAGGCAAGTGGAAAGGGGAGAAGGTAAGGAACTTGTCTGTCGGACCTGCATTAAAGACCAAAATTGGCTAAAGAAAACTGTGATAAATAAAAAAGTATACCAGTTTCATTTAAGGACAAAAAAATGACAGCTGCGCCATACAGAATGCAAAATAGTTGGGAGGAGATTTTCAATGTACCGATTCCATGGCACATGGTTTACGAAATGACAAACAACATGACGCCAGATTCAAAACTAACACGTTTTTCAAATTAAATTATACAAAATTCTTGCAACCAATAGAATGCCATACTGTATATACAGTATGGGGGATACAACCATCCCAGCTCTGCAGATTTTGCTGCAAAGAGATAGTATCATTAGATCACTTGTTTTGGTACTGCCCATTTGTAGCTTGTTTTTGGTCGCAGGTTCAGGAATGGCTAACAAATTGCAAAATTTACTCTGCAAATAGCAGTTTATCTTTAATTTACAGTCTGTAGAAACTATGAGAATAGAAAGGTTCAGAACTTTTCTGAAACATCACAGCACAGTGGAAAAAATATGACAGCTAGAAATCAACTGGATGGTCTTCAGAGATAGATGGGAGGGGCTGAGAGTAGCTGAAGGCGGGGACTAAAAACAAACAAAAGATAACTAATGTAAAATATACTATCTAAAATATATAGACTGTATAAACTGAAAGTAGAAGCTTAAGTATTGTTTTCCATTAGTTTACTCCAATTAGGGTTAGGGTAAAATAATAAAGAAGGAAAATATATAAAAAATATATAGTATATATATTCAAAATAATATATTTATATTTCCAATATATGGAGTTTTGGAAATGATGCAGACAATTACATTGATAGAAGCCACAGTCTATCTGCAATATTAAAGCTGATCTAACCCCCCAAAAATGTTAATAAATAAAAATCACGCACAAAACTATATCTTGCATAAACTTATCTTACAATGTTTATTTCTCAATAACATAACATCATATATTCATTTAATTGTACAGTAAAATGTCCTCGATCTGTACACATATTACTCTGTAATCCAATTTCTGTGAATACATTCACATGTATGCTGTACAGGAGTATATTCACAGCACTGAGATAGTGAAGCTCACACCTCTCCAAAGAAGCTCAGCAAACCTGTCTCTACTATCTAAACAGACGGTAAGCACCATGCCATAGGTGTGTAACTTGTGCCTCCACCACCCACGACGAGGAAAACAGATGACAAATAAAAATAAAACTGAGGATTTCCCTGTTAATGAGAGACAATAAATGCCTGAATTCCACGGCATATGGGAGAGTTCAGGCTGGGAGGCGTTCAAAGCAGCCTTGCCGTTCTCCGCCATATGGTGTCACTAATTGCTGTTTCTCACTGCCACACCGTTTGCAGGAAGAGATACAAAAAATAAAGGAGGAGCCAAAAAACAGCACCCCAAAACTGGGGCAGAACTTTATGTTGGTATTGATGTTCTATCGCACTGTTTTATCAGCTACTAAATTGAGCCTGAAGGGAAATGTGTGCATGATGTGGAATTGTAGAAAGAACATTGTTTTAATTCAAGAACAATGTCTTCTTTTGAAAGGGAGAGACAGAGAGTAATCAGATCTGGTGAGAGAGACAAAAACGGAAAAGGAAATTCCCTCTATGTAACTATAGGTAAATAGTATATTAGATCACGGTACATTTTCACCTAAAACACGTGAATGCACCTGATCTGAGAACTATTACAATCACATTGACAAGGCTTTACGTTGATTTAAACCCTTTGGCTCTGAAACAAATAAAACATTTATGTCAATCAAAGATGGAACATGTACTAAAATATCTAATAAGTCAATATGGCAGTATATTTTCTATAGACCACATACACAGGTGTTCTAGGCTGCTAACAAGCTGTTTCTCCTCCAGATCTACTGACAGAGCCAAAGAAAACTTTTTCTATGCTCTTTGATCCGTACAGAAAGTCTATGGTTCAAACGCACCTTCATCTCAACAAAAAAAAGGGGATCAGAAACATGGAATCAGATGTCATGTCAAAGCTAGATACAGTACCACCTTTGTCAATTATAAATATCAAATGACAACATTTACTCATCAACTGTAGATGATCATCACAGAAGGAAGAACACTAAATGAAAGCATCTCAAATGGTACTGTATTAGAAATATACACTGAGTGTACAAAACATTAGGAACACCTTCCTAATTATTGAGTATTGAGTTGCACCCCCTTTTGCCATCAGAACCGTCTCAATTCAACGGGGCATGGGCTACAGGGTGTCGAAAGCGTTCCACAGGGATGCGGGCCCATGTTGACTCCAATGCTTCCCACAGTTGTGTCAAGTTGGCTGGGTGTCTTTTGGGTGATTGACCAGTCTTGATACACACGGGAAACTGTTGAGAGTTTAAAAAACAGCAGAGATGCAGTTCTTGACACACCCAAACCGGTGCGCCTGGCATCTACTACCATACCCTGTTCAAGGGCACTTAAATCTTTCGTCTTGCCCATTCACCTTCTGAATGCCACACACACAATCCATGTCTCAACCTGTCTGAAGACTTAAAAATCCTTATTTAACCTGTCTCCTCCCCTTCATCTACACTGATTGAAGTGGATTTAACAAGTGACATCAATAAGGGATCATTAAGAACACATGCTCTTTCTATGATGTAGACTGAGCTGGATTCACCTGATCAGTTTATTTTTATTTTTTCTTTATTTAACTAGGCAAGTCAGTTAAGAACAAATTCTTATTTTCAATGACAGCCTAGGAACAGGGGGTTAACTGCCTGTTCAGGGGCAGAATGACAGATTTGTACCTTGTCAGCTCGGGGATTTGAACTTGCAACCAGTTACTAGTCAAACGCTCTAACCACTAGGCTACCCTGTCGCCTAGTCGCCTGTCATGGAAAGATCTGTTCTTAATGTTTTGTACACTCCGTGTAATTAATCAATCTGTGCATATTATTAGGTGAACCATTCAATCATACACACCTGATAGTTGAAGCAAGCTACCTGTACCTGAATACTACCTAAACGTACACAAATTGTTTTATTGTTTCTTTGGGTCTGTGGTTAAAAAGCAAGGAAGCTGAGATGGTATCTCTACACAACAATGACAAAATATAGCAACAAGGCCTCTCTTTTCTGTAATGACCTGCATGGCAACTAACATCATCAAGAAACCATTATGTGCAGCTTGGTGAGAGCAGATAACACTTTCACTTAGCTATTTTCAAAACATGTCCATTTTTTTAGTCAAATGACATTACAGTTCATGTGTTTCCCCTCATCTAAATATGTTGCAGCGTCTATCTGGCAACAATGGGCTTTTTTGTGACTTTAAAGCGCTATCGGAGGGAGGTACATTACCTTGTTGTTTTATTACGCTAGATTAACTGGTGTCACACAGAGACTTTTCAAGAAACAGAAAGTAGATCAAGATTACTATTGACATTCCTACTACTGAGACAACATCAACAATTTCATAGTAATTCATGTGAATGATAACTACATTATAGGTTTTATTACAATTGTATTACTTGCAACTGTCTGAGTTTTTCATAATGATACTGTGAAATACTTTGTTCTATTTTGTTGTTGATGAGCCGTGAAAGTGAATTTCCTCATATGAAACACAATCATTCTGAATCAGAGTCTGAAATCACAGTAAACTACCATGCACTCCAGCTCAACAGTGATGATGCTGACTAGCAGTGTGGTGAGGGAGGGATGCTCTCCTCTCAGCTGCTCTGCCACCTACGAAGCCATATAGGGCACAGCCATTTTGGATCTCATTCTCAGCTCCAGTGTCACATGACTCCCCCAGAGTCCTGATATGGCCATCAATCTGGTCCTGAACCTGGGAGCGTTAGACCGGCACCACCGAACAATCTGCAGCAGTACAGGTTTCTAAGGCGACCACAGCTCAGAGCCACGAACAGTGAGTAATGATAATGATGCTGATAACAGCCGTAGTTACACATCAATGGCAGGTATAGGAAGGTAGTGAGTGTGTTACATCATTGTGGTAATACAGAGATGGTACAGAGCAAATATTGAAAATACTGAATACAATTATAATACTATGGGTTAGCTATAAATCTGTCAGCACGACCATAATCGGACAGAGTAAGCAGTCCTGCTGGTACAGAAGAGATGAGAGGGAAGAATAGTGTTCACCCTGTCAGCTCTTCAGAGGATCAGCTTTACCACGGTCTGCCCCTCCACACACAAGGTAAGCTATAGAACAGCTGTCCTGCAGTTAGACATGACGTATAATCTGGCACACAGACAACACTGCTACTGTACTTTACCTGCATACTGAGGTACATCACTGGACCACATGACCACATCACACAGACTAAAAGTCCAGCAAAGTTGACCTTCAATGCAAAAGCACTGAGAGGAAAATTGCGCTATACACAATATTATTGACCACAACAACCTCCAAAATACTTGAGCAAGGCATGTATCAAACGACATTGGATTTTGCAGACAGTTATCTCAAATGTTTTACAGTACAAGTCAGTGCATTTCAAGAATTTAAAGCCAAACAAATAGAATTCTGCTCCAGCACTGGAAAATAATTTTGGTTCAGATTCACACAAGAATGTAATATTTTAGAGGACAGCATTGTAGCAACAAAGCATACCTTTAATTCAAAGGCATTTTTGCTGTGTCATGCCTCAACCTCCGCACTAGGTCACCTTTCAAACCACTGCAGACTGAGCAAGAGAATGAATGAGTAAGCAGAAAGCACTTACCTTGCAGTCTCTGCATCACATTGGCAATATCCCTGGCTGATCGTCCATAGTGCAGGGGTGATGATGCCATACCTCTGCCCTGGGGTCAGTCAAGTTGTGCTCCAACCCAGAAGTTGAACCTCTGTTCTGGATTCAGTTCTTAGTTTTTCAGTAGCTTGAGTCTACAGTCCAAACTCACAGGGGTCTATGGAGACTGAGCTGCGTCCATAATTCTGTATCCTCCTGAACAAGTCATCCCTGTTGCAGCAGTACTGAGGCTGCAATCTCTCACTCTCTCAAGCTCCTCCCCTGTCTGTCTGTGTATGTGTGTATGTGTCTCTCTCTCTCTCTGCCCCCTCCCTCCCTCTCTTCTCATACTGTTTTCTCTCTCTCTCGCTCTCTCTCTCTCTCTCTCTCTCTCCCTCTCTCTCCTCAGTCGCTCTCCTTGCTGATCTGCGTGCACTGCCACCTGGTGTCCAATCAAAGTGAAGCTCTCACGGTGCTCCTCGAGGTGCTTGGGACAATGGTGAGCCATGTCTCTTGACCTGATGAAGAGAGAGAGAGACAGAGACAGAGACAGAGAGAGGGAGACAGAGAGAGACAGAGAGAGAGAGACCACATCTGTTCGTACAGCAAAACAGATATGCATCCAAATAATCCCAAAAATCATAAAGGTTGTAAATCAGTCATTAATCAACACACACACACATGCCTTCGGTACATCTCTGCACATGACTGGTTGTGTTTTCTCTCCAGCAGATAGATTGATCAATCAATACTGTTCTAAATGCAGGAGGGAGAGAAGTGAGATGATGTGCCACTGCCTCCTCTTCTGCACTTATCAAAATGTTTAATCCCATTAGGCCAGTCCTTTCATCATCTCAGGAATACTCTCAGGAGCTTGAAAGGAGGATGACAACAACATCACAGTGGCGGTGGGGACAGCATCAGAGGCAGAGGATGGTGGTCTGGTCAGAATGTGGAGAAGATAGATGCAATGTCCATCATTATCAACCAGAGGAGCAGAAAACACTGGTGGGTAGATGAGAGACAATATGATTGAGTCATCCTCGCTTCACACCTGTTTTTCTCCCAGTCATATTGAATCATATGCTGAGTGCCCAATGTTCGTTCACACACACATATTGGGACGTCACAATTACTTATTTGTTCTTATTACAAAAGTGGACTTAAAATCCTGTAGGTGAATATTGCCATCTAATAGCTGGAGATTGGTTTACAGCAGAGAAAGTGCAAACAGTGCAGTCAGATGGGGGTTAGAAACCCAAGAATAGTGGCCTATTTTGGTCCTATCCAGTGCTTTTTTCTTTCATTTTATAAACCTTGAGAAAAAAAATGATCACACTAATAATTCAGAAGGGACTTTTAGGATGAAGTCCAAATATGTGTAGGCCTACAGAATGTTATTTGAGTTGGCATGCGACAACAGCAGGCTTATCCTGGGTCTTCTATATACTGCAGCCCCGTCGCACCGGGATGAAGTGCTGACTCCCACATTTACACGCTGTGCGGTTCTGGGTGACCTCTACCAAGCACAACCCCACAGGACTGAGCCGAGAGCGGAGGAAGAAGGAGGGAGTCTGCCGCAGGAGATGGGAAAGAAATGGGCATAAAGATATAACAGAGATGGGTCGAAGGGAATCGTCTGTGTTGAGGGGAAGTGTAGCGGCATCACCGAATGTTCAGATCCATCTGTATACTTATTTTATCAGCGCACACCCAGATCTCTCACGCCCGTACAAAGCCTGCCTGAGTAATCTCCTTCACGCGCAGTCAGCACTACTGAAATCTTATTAGAAAGTTATCGTAGCCAACCTGCTCGTCAGAATCGACCCCATCCCTGTGAAAACCCGCAAACTTGACGGTTGCAACCGGAACATAATGATAAATTGCATTGAGAGACGTCATTGGGTCATTGGCTGTTTCCATCTCAATTCCAAATTACCCATAGTAAACGTTTTGCGAGTCGACATCGAGGCCCAACAAACTGGCCAGTTTCTAAGTAAAATATCGATTGAATTACACATTTAATTTAAAAGAGTGATGACAATCTTGAGTTGCCTTTAGAAATTCTCGAATACCCGGCAGAGCAAGTTCTTCTCACCCTCATCTTTGGCTTTGTTGAAGTTGCCCTCCTGCTTCAAGATGTCCACGATAATCCCTGTGCCCAAGAAAGGGAAAGTAACTGAACTGAATGATTACCTACCAGTAGTACTCACTTATGTCGTCATGAAGTGTTTTGAGAGTCTAGTCAAAGACCATATCACCTCCTACCTCCCTGACACACTCAACCCTCTCCAATTTGCCTACCTCCCTGAAAGATCCATGGACAATGCAATCGCCATTGCACTGCTCAATGCCCTTACCCACCTGGACAAAAGGAATGTATATGTGATAAAGCTGTTCATCGACTATACAGCACAGCCTTCAATACCATAGTGCCCAGTAAGCTCATTACAAAGCTCATGTCCGTGGGTCTGAACTCCTTATGCAACTGGGTCCTGGACTTCCTAATAGCCCGCCCCCAGGTGGTAAAGGTAGGCAACATTACCTCCTCTACACTGATTTTTAAAATGGGGGCCCCACAAGGGTGTGCCCTCTGTCCCCTGCTATATTCCCTCTATACCCACGACTGCATGGCCTCACACAGTTCCAACTCCATTAAGTTCGCTGATGACACAACAGTAGTAGGCCGGATTACCAAAAACGACGAGACGGCCTACAGGGAAGAGGTAGGCACTCTGACGGCATGGTGCAAGGTAAACAACTTCTCCCTCTTTGTCAGAAAAACAAAGGAGCTGATTGTGGACTTCAGGAGTGACAGGGCTGTTCATGCCCCCATCCTCATCAACAAGGCCGCCATGAAGACGGTACAAACTTCAAATTCCTTGGTGTACAGATCTCAGAAAAGCTGAAATGGTCAAAACACACCGTGGTGAAGAAGGCACAACCTCAGGATGCTGAAGAAATTCGGCCTTTCCCTGAGGGCCCTCACAGTGTTTCACATCCTGGTACAGCAACTCCCTTGCCGCGGACTGCAAGGCGCACCATTGGGTGGACACTGCCTGCCCTCCAGGACATCTACAACACCAGGTGTCGCAGGAAGGCCAAGAAGATAATCAGGGACCCCAGCCACCTGCGCCATGTCCTGTTCTCCCTGCTTCCATCACTCAGACGCGGGTAGTACAGGAGCATCATGGCGTAAACTGGAAGACTGGCCAATATTTTCTACCCCCAGACCATCAGACTGCTGAATAGACTCCACTAGTCAGCTACCTGCTCCCCCCTCCCACCTGCTACTCCCCCTATGGACACCACCCCCTCAACAGTCTTTCCTCTGCCTCCACCCCAGTGTACATGTATTTATTCCTCACTGATACAGTTATGATGTATATAGTACTATTTCTATATCGTTGTTGTTTTTTTATGACCATTTTCATTATTTTATTTCACTTAGTCCTGCATGTTGGAGCTTGGAGCTTAAGATTTTCACCCTACCCTCCAATCACACCTGCCACCCTGTACATGTGACTATTTAACATGGAATCTGAAGCCATGGGGAAAAATTGCCATGGATAATAACACCACCTACTGTTAAATAAGGAGAATAAACTCAAGTGATTTAGGCCCTACTGTAGGCCTATGACTTTGAGTGTAGGACCTTTACAGAGCCCCTAAAAACCATAGAGATAGATAGAGGACTTATCATGGATATAACCCATTTTAGCATGGGCATTGCCATTGTTATTGTGCCATCATCCTCTGTTTTAAAGTAGTCAAGTAGTCAACCGGGTGGGGATTCCTTTTGGGTTGTAGCCTCAGACGCTGCCCATGCTGTCACAGATGCTATAATGCCACAGATATAAAGATGAGTCCTCTATTCAATGGAATTCAATTCAAGGGGCTTTATTGGCATGGGAAACATATGTTAACATTGCCAAAGCAAGTGAAGTAGATAATATACAAAAGTGAAATAAACAATAAAAATGAACAGCAAACATTACATTCACAGAAGTTCCAAAAGAATAAGACATCACAAATGTCATATTATGTATATATACAGGGTTGTAACTGAGTCTCTATCTATTTCTATGCTAAAAACACGCCACTTTAATACACCTACGACCGGAAGTGACATTTAGGTGTGCGGTGACTCCCGGCTGCACACCTAAGCCCATATGGGAGGGTCTGGGTGGGCATAACTCCGAGGTGGCGGTTCTGGCTCGGGACGTGGACCCCGCTCCACTTCTGACTCGTCACACTTACTTAATGTCTCTGGAGCGGGAACCCTCACCGCCAACCACGGACTAAAGGACGCCACTGGACTGATGGTCGAGTCTGGAGTGAGTGGCGCCTCTGGATTGGAGGGAGACTCTGGCGGATCCGGACTGGAGGGAGATTCTGGCGGATCCGGACTGGAGGGAGACTCTGGCGGATCCGGACTGGAGGGAGACACTGGCGGATCCGGACTGGAGGGAGACTCTGGCGGATCCGGACTGTGACCCGTCGTGGTAGGTTCCGGACTGTGACCCGCCGTGGTAGGTACCGGACTGTGACCCGTCGTGGTAGGTTCATGACTGTGACCCGTCGTAGGAGGTTCCGGTCTGCGGCCCGTCGTGGTAGGTTCCGGACTGTGACCTGTCGTAGGAGGTTCCGGTCTGCGGCCCGTCGTAGGAGGTTCCGGTCTGCGGCCCGTCGTAGGAGGTTCTGGTCTGCGGCCCATCGTAGGAGGTTCTGGTCTGCGGCCCATCGTAGGAGGTTCCGGTCTGCTGCCCGTCGTAGGAGGTTCCGGTCTGTAGACTGTCGCCGGACGCTCTGGACTGGGTACTGTTGCCGGACGCACTGGACTGGGTACTGTCGGACGCTCTGGACTGGGTACTCTCGCCGGACGCTCTGGACTGGGTACTGTTGCCGGACGCACTGGACTGGGTACTGTCGCCGGACGCTCTGGACTGGGTACTGTTGCCGGACGCTCTGGACTGGGTACTGTTGCCAGACGCTCTGGACTGGGTACTTTTGCCGGACGCACTGGACTGGGTACTGTTGGACGCTCTGGACTGGGTACTGTTGCCAGACGCTCTGGACTGGGTACTTTTGCCGGACGCACTGGACTGGGTACTGTTGGACGCTCTGGACTGGGTACTGTTGCCGGACACTCTGGACTGGGTACTGTTGCCGGACACTCTAGACTGGGTACTGTCGGACGCTCTGGACTGGGTACTGTCGCCGGACGCTCTGGACTGGGTACTGTTGCCGGACGCTCTGGACTAGGTACTGTCGCCAGACGCTCTGGACTGGGTACTGTTGCCGGATGCTATGGACTGGGTACTGTTGCTGGACGCACTGGACTGGATACTGTTGCCGGACGCACTGGATTGGGTACTGTTGCCGGACGCTCTGGACTGGCGAGGCGCACTGTAGGCCTGGTGCGTGGTGCCGGCACTGGTGGTACCGGGCTGGGGACACGCACCTCAGGGCGAGTGCGAGGAGCAGGAACAGGGAGTACTGGAACCTGGAGACGCACTGGAGGCCTGGTGCGTGGTACCGGCACTGGTGGTACCGGGCTGAGGACACGCACCTCAGGGCGAGTGCGGGGAGGAGGAACAGGGCGTACAGGGCTCTGGAGACGCACAGGAAGCCTGGTGCGTGGTGTTGGCACTGGTGGTACTGGGCTGGGGACACGCACCTCAGGGCGAGTGCGGGGAGCAGGCACAGGACGTACTGGGCTGTGGAGGCGTACTGGAGGTCTGGAGTGTAGAGCTGACACAACCTGTTCTGGCTGGATGTTTATACTTGCCCTGCAAATGCAGGTTGCTGGCACAGGACGCACAGGGCTGTGCAGACTCACAGTACGCAGAGCCGGCGCAGGATATCCTGGTCCAAGGAGGTACACTGGAGACCAGGAGCGCTGATCCGGCACTCTCCTACCTGGCTGAATGCCCATTCTATTCCGGGCAATGCGAGGAGCTGGAATAGAGCGAACTGGGCTAGAAATGAGCACTGGAGACACCTTGCGTTCCACCGCATAACACGGTGCCTGACCAGTAACAGCTCCCCACGGTAAGCACGAGGAGTTGGCTCAGGTCTCCTACCTGACTTAGCCAATCTGCTTGTGTGCCACTCCCCAAAAAAGTTATTGGGCTGCCTCTCGGGCTTCCGTGCTAGCCGTGTACCCTTATATCGTCGCCGTTCCTCCATTCTCCTGTATCCCTCCTCGCACTGTTCCATAGAATCCCAGGCGGGCACTGGCACTCTCTCTGGATCGATCGACCACCTCTCTATCTCCTCCCAGGTTGTTACCCACTCATCCTTCTCCCGGGTCCATTTTTCCACCAAGCGCTGTTCCTTCCATTCACGCTGCTTGGTCCTTGTTTGGTGGGTTATTCTGTCAAGTTCGTTGAATGGAGGAGACCAAGGCGCAGCGTAATTTGAATACATCTTCTTATTTAATGAAACTAAGAACACTTAAACAAACTTACAAAACAACAAAACTAATGTGAATCTATATATGATAAGTGCAGACACAGGCAACTAACACATAGACATACAAATCCCCTAGACAGGAACAAAAACACATATCACCCATGTCACACCCTGACCTAACCAAAATAATAAAGAAAACTAAGAATACTAAGGTCAGGGCGTGACAGTCTCTTTTTAATGCTAATTGAATCATTCTCATATTTGTTTAATATACGTTTAACATACGTTTTTCAGTGGTAAATATAACTTATAATATATATATCTTTTAATTCTAATGAAACGAACACCCCCACCTCCCTGTCGTGGTTTAAACCATTTCATTTTAAGTGCCGGCACTGTCCACATATAACTAAAAAGATTCAACTGAGCTCCTTTACGCATAGATTTTCCTTTGTACTTACTAATTTTCGCAATTTGTTAGTTTGCCATACATCCTTGATAAATAAACAACGTTATTCCAATGCATCTGATGTATCCCTTGATTTATTATTGTTTGATTTTGTCAGTCAGCTGTTTAGAGCGCTCATTGCTGTTTTGCTGTTGTGCACAGGTACTGGTGTTCTCTGTACCATCCGTGACCAGAAGTAGCAAACCATTTATTTAGCTTGATTATTTGCTGGATCAGTTAATGATGGTCGACAATTTCACTAAATCGTCTAGAGCTAGACATCAATGCGCATCCAATCCATCCATCAAGTAGCCCATAAATTAATGACAGTAGGCCTTTGGGTGACTCTTTCGATTAGAAGCATTCGGTTTTGCAATGGCATAGCCTTACATTATTTGGGATTTGTGTGCTTATGAGAACTGTTTTCACAACGAAACAATTAAATGTTGCATAGGCATAGTTATACTTGCAGTGCATTATCCGAGATTTCCAAGGTCCATGATTCGCACACGGTTTAATAAGTTCAATGTTCAATTCAATTGTTAAATGCTTAATAATGACAAATAACACTGTCATATAAATGTCATTCATGTATGGAAAGAAAGGTAGTGTTTTATGTCACACGATCTGTGAAGACTCTAAGCATCAACTCATGAATTATGGACAACTAAACTAGGGTGTAAAACATGTTTTGATTCAACTCATGTATTATATTGAACGTAGGCTACCTGTTCTGCATGTGTTCCTGTGTAAAATGGCCTCTTCTGAAAGGATAGGCTACCAGCAGTAGTGTAGGCCTAATGGGGGGTAAATGCAAGTTTAGTTTAGTTTATTAGGATCCCTATATGGGTATTATGACTCACACTGTGGTACTCTATTTTATGCAAGACTACAAATCATGCAAGCTTCATCCCTATATGACTCCTTTGCTAACAGGTATTATGTCAATTTAAAACTTGCACAAGACAGTTAACAGAATTGTCCATTTAAAGAAATGTAGCCAATTTATTCATTACTACATTTAGCTGGCATTAGATAGTTAATCCAGAGATTGTTACCTTTGCCTCTATTCGGCAGTCTTGTCCAGATCATCATGGCATTTGTAGTTCTGTCACGACTTCTGCCGAAGTCAATGCCTCTCCTTGTTCTGGCGGTTCTCAGCGGCTGTCTTGTCTTCCTACACACCTGGTTCCAATCCCATTCATTACATGTTGTGTATTTAACCCTCTTTTTCCCCTCATGTCCTTGTCAGAGATTGTTTGTTTGTATATTTGTGTATTATGTATTGGTGGGCGAAGGGTTCTTGTACTTTTATTTTATCTTGTATTTTTGATTATGGAGTTTTGTGAAGTCTATTAAACGACTCCATTTATACCAAGTTCGAATCTCATACGCCTGACTTCCTTGCAACCTACACACACAAAATTCCAGAATCTCTGACCCTATTATGGAGTCAACAGGAGAAGGTACCCGGCCATTGAGGTGGAGGAGCTTGTCCAGGGGCATGCGGAAATGCTTTACCATCTTGTCTAGAAAATGGACCGCTGGGAGAGACAGGGAGTTCTTCTAGCGCCTCCACCAGCACAACCGGGGTCTATCCTGAGCGCCCCTTTCCCGCCTGAACCCAGTAGGATCTGTCTCTCCATGCCACAGGAGTACGACAGGAGTGCTGCCAACGGCCAGGGTTTCCTCCTCCATCTAAACCTCTATCTGGCCACAGTCCACCCAGCTCCATCAGACCGTGAGAAGGTGTCCTCCCTCGTCTCGTGCCTCACCAGGAAAGCCCTGGAGTGGGCCAACGCTGTGTAGAGAGAGGGAGATGCGGCGTTGGACCATTTTGAGGAGTTCTCTTTGACCACCCACCCGAGGGCAGAGCGGCGAGTGAGCGCCTCTACCATCTGAGGCACGAGACGAGGAGCGCCCAGGAGTTTGCCCTGGAGTTTAGGACCCTGGCTGCCGGCGCGGGATGGAACAACAGGGCCCTGATCGACCATTATCGCTGCAGTCTGCGCGAGGACGTCCGTCGGGAGCTGGCCTGCAGAGACACCACCCTCACTTTCGACCAGCTGGTGGACCTGTCCATCTGGCTGGCTACTCGTGGACGTCCAGATTGGGGTCTGGTGGTTCCATCCTCCCGCACCCCCTCTCCGATACATATGGAGCTGGGAGGGTCGGTGCGCAGGGACACCGGAGGGGGTTCCCGCTCGTGCACCATCTGTGGCCGCAGAGTTCACACTGCTAGTCAGTGCCGGGTTGGTTCCTCTGGGAATCGAGTCAGCAGGCAGGGCGCTCAGGCGTCACCCCGGTGAGCCGGCACCATTCTCACCCATTCTCACCCAGAGCCCTCTGTTGCACATATGTTTGTGTCTGTCACTTTTCCTGAATTTTCCCCATAGATTCAGGCGCGGCTGTGAATTTTATTGATAGAGCGTTAGCTCATAGTTTAGGGATCCCCATTGTTCCCGTGGATGTGCCCTTCCCCGTTCACGCCTTAGATAGTCGACCATTAGGGTCAGGGTTAATCAGGGAGGGCACCGCTCCTTTGAGTATGGTAACGCAGGGGGGACACATGGACAAAAATCTGTCTTTTCCTTATTGACTCTCCTGCGTTTCCCGTGATGCTGGGCCTACCCTGGTTAGTTTGTCATAACCCCACTGTTGCTTGGCCACAGAGGGCTCTCACGGGTGGTCGTGAGAGTGCTCAGGTAGGTGTTTGGGGTTTCCGTTGGTGCAACTATGGTGGAGAGTCCAGACCAGGTCTCCACCGTGCGCATTCCCCCAGAATATGCCAATTTGGCTCTTGCCTTCTGTAAAAAGAAGGCGACTCAATTACCACCCCATCACCAGGGGGATTGAGCAATAAATCTCCTGGTAGACGCTGCACTTCCCAGGAGTCAAGTGTATCCCCTGTCGCAAGTGGAGACGGTGGCTATGGAGACATATGTCTCCGAATCCCTGCGTCAGGGGTACATTCGGTCAGTCCATCAGTCTTCCAATCCTTTGTAGACGAGATTTTCAGGGACTTGCACAAGATTTTCAGGGACTTGCACGGGCAGGGTGTAGAGGTGTATATCTATGACATTCTGATATACTCCGCTACACGCGCCAAGCATGTGTCCCTGGTGCGCAGAGTGCTTGGTCACCTGTTGGAGCATGACCTGTACTCAAGGCTGAGAAATGCCTGTTTTTCCAAAAGTCCGTCTCCTTCCTAGGGTATCGCATTTCCACGTCAGGGGTGGAGATGGAGAGTGACCGCATTGCAGCCGTGTCTAATTGGCTGACACCCATCACGGTGAAGGAGGTGCAGCGGTTCTTAGGGTTTGCCAACTACTACCGGAGGTTTATCCGGGGTTTTGGTCAGGTAGCTGCTCCCATTACCTCACTGCTGAAGGGGGGCCTGGTACACTTGCAGTGGTCAGCTGTGGCGGACAGGGCTTTTAGGCACCTGAGGGCTCTGTTTACCTCGGCTCCTGTGTTGGCCCATCCGGATCCCTCTTTGGTGCTCATAGTGGAGGTGGACGTGTCTGAGGCTGGGATAGGAGCTGTGATCTCTCAGCGCTTGGGTACGCCACCGAAGCTCCGCCCTTGTGCCTTCTTCTCTAAGACGCTCAGCCAAAACTATGATGTGGGGGACCGGAAGCTGTTGGCTGTCGTCAAAGCCTTGAAGACGTGGAGACATTGGCTTGAGGGGGCTAAACACCCCTTTCTCATCTGGACTGACTACCGCAACCTGGAGTACATCTGGGCGGTGAGGAGACTGAATCTTTGCCAGGCAAGATGGGCCATGTTTTTCACTCGTTTTGTGTTTACCCTCTCTTATAGACCAGGCTCCCAGAACGTTAAGGCAGACGCACTGTACCGGCTGTATGAGACAGAGGAGCGGCCTATGGATCCCACTCCCATACTCTCCGCCTCTTGTTTGATGGCGCCGGTAATGTGGGAGCTGGACGCGGACATAGAGCAGGCGTCACGTGCAGAACCCGCTCCCCCTCAGGATCCAGCTGGGTGTCTGTACGTTCCGTCTGCGGTCCGCGACCGGCTGATCTATTGGGCCCACACGTCACCCTCCTCTGGTCATCCTGGGATCGGTCAGACGGTGCGCTGTCTTAGTGGGAAGTACTGGTGGCCCACTTTAGGTAAGGACGAAGGGGTTTACTCCTGCTCGGTATGTGCCCAGTGCAAGGCTCCTAGACACCTTCCCAGGGGTAAGTTTCAACCTTTACCCGTTCCACAACGGCCGTGGTCGCACCTGTCGGTGGATTTCCTAACCGATCTTCCACCTTCACAGGGAAACACCACGATCCTGGTCATTGTGGATCGTTTTTCTAAGTCCTGTTGTCTCCTCCCTTTGCCCGGTGTCCCTACGGCCCTACAAATTGCGGAGGCCCTGTTTACACACGTTTTCCGGCACTACAGGGTGCCTGAGGATATAGTGTCTGATCGGGGTCCCCAGTTCACAACAAGGGTCTGGAAGGCGTTCATGGAACGTCTGGGGGTCTCGGTCAGCCTTATTTCAGGTTTTCATCCCGAGAGTAACGGGCAGGTGGAGAGAGTTAACCAGGATGTGGGTAGGTTTCTGAGGTCTTATTGCCAGGACCGGCCGGGGGAGTGGGCGGCGTTCGTGCCCTGGGCAGAGATGGCCCAGAACTCGCTCCACCACTCCTCCACTAACCTTTCTCCCTTTCAGAGTGTATTGGGGTATCAGCCGGTTCTGGCTCCTTGGCATCAGAGTCAGACCGAGGCTCCTGCGGTGGACGACTGTTTCCGGCGCACGGAGGAAACATGGGACGCCGCCCACATCCACCTTCAGCGCGCCGTACTGCGCCAGAAAGTTGGCGCACACCGTCACCGCAGTGAGGCCCCGGTGTTCACACCGGGGGACAGGGTCTGGCTCTCGAACCAAAACCTGCCCCGCTATGCCGGAAGTCCTGAGGAGAGTGAACGAGGTATGTTATAGGTTACAGCTTCCCCCCGATTACCACATTAACCCCTCGTTCCATGTGTCTCTCCTCAGGCCGGTGGTGGTTGGCCCGCTCCAGGCAGCTGAGGTGCGGGAGGTTCCTCCTCCCCCTCTGAACATCGAGGGGGCCTTGGCGTACTCCATTCGATACATCCTGGATTCGAGACGTTGGGCGAGGGGCCTTCAGTATCTCGTGGATTGGGAGGGGTACGGTCCGGAGGAGAGATGCTGGGTTCTGGTGGAGGACGTGTTAGATCCTTCCATGCTGCGAGAGTTCCACCGTCTCCATCCGGATCGCCTTGCTCCTCGTCCTCCGGGTCGTCCTCGATGGGGGGGGGGGGGGGGGGGGGGGGGTACTGTTACGACTTCTACCGAAGTCGATGCCTCTCCATTGGTTTTGTCTTGTCTTCCTACACACCTGGTTCCAATCTCATTCATTACAGGTTGTGTATTTAACCCTCTGTTTCCCCTTGTTACTCTCATCGAAATGATCGGACCAAGGTGCAGCGTGGTAGGCGTACATTTTATCTTTATTAAAAATGAACACCTAACAACAACAAAAGGAAAACGAACGTAACATTCGGTAGGCTACACAGAGCTGTACAAAAACAACATCCCACAAAACTAAGGTGGCAAAACAGGCTGCCTAAGTATGATTCCCAATCAGAGACAACGATAGACAGCGGTCCCTGATTGAGAACCATCCCCGGCTGTTGCAGGAATTAAATTCCTCTGATTTAATACCCAATTAAAATTAATCACTCTGTCAATTCATAAGAGTTTGTAAGACCCTCATTTGTATAAAATGGACAGAGACCAGCCTTTGAAATCAACCAGCTGCGTTTATTCTCGTGAGTACTGAACATGATACAATTTACAACAGATTATAAACTGAAAATGACGTCATTAGGTTTCGAACTGTCCCGTCTCTCCTCCACTCCGGTACAATGGCAGTATAGTTCTCAAGCCTTCCTACATCGTCTCCCACCAATTTAGATAATTTAGGACCAAGCCAAGGTCTTCCTGTGTAGATAAGCATTCTAGCCAGTCTGGCGATAAGTTCATTCGTTTCTACCAAGGAACCAAGTCATTGTTCTAATTCTTGATTATAATTACACACATTATATCCAGTACTAGGATTAAAAGAAAATGCATACATCTATACAGTAACATAATAGTATTCTGATTAGTCAGTCCTGATTGAAATGTGTACATAATTAGTTATTATTGATAAAAAAAAATCCCTTAACACCGGCCTAAACATAGAAATAAAGAACATAGAGTTTCCCACCTGAGTCCCACCCTGACCAACCAAACATAGAGAATGAAAAGATCTCTACGGTCAGGGCGTGACACCCCTCATGTCCTTGTCAGAGATTGTTTGTTTGTATATTCGTGTATTATGTATTGGTGCGCGATGGGTTCTTGTACTTTTATTTTATCTTGTATTTTTGATTATGGAGTTGTCAAGTCTATTAACTTCTTGCTCCTACTTGAGACGCAGATGTCTCAAGTAGACACCTGGAAATGCAAATGCGCTACGCTAAATGCTAAATGTACTCGTTAAAACTCAAACCTTAATCAAAATTCACATGCAGGGTATTGAATTAAAGCTACACTCGTTGTGAACCTAGCCAACAAGTCAGATTTTTAAAATGCTTTTCGGCGAAAGCATGAGAAGCTATTATCTGATAGCATGCAACACCTCAAAATGCCTGAATGCGACGTAAACAAAGACTTTGCTTATCCGGCGCTACACAAAACGCAGAAATAAAATATAAAACATTCATTACCTTTGACGAGCTTCTTTCTTGGCACTCCTATATGCCCCATAAACATCACTATTGGGTCTTTTTTTCGTTTAAATCGGTCCATATATACCCAAAATAGCTTTCTATGGAAGCTGTGTCATTCAGAAAAAAACATAGTTTTTAAACACTGCGTCATTTTTTAAAATTAAAAAAGTTGACGATAAACTTTCACAAAACACTTCGAAATACTTTTGTAATCCAACTTTAGGTATTAGTAAACGTTTATAATCTATCAAAATGATTACAGGGCGATGTATATTCAATAGCTCCTCGTCTGCAAATCAATGGCTGCCAATGTGCACATTGAAAACATCCTGGTGGAGACCGGAAGAAACGGAATCCAGTTAGTTGGATTTTCCAACAAAAAACTCAATTGAAAATGACGACAATGGCGACATCGTGTGGAATTTGTATGAATTGCATGCAGGTCGATATTACATTTTGTGCCCTTTTAACAACCCATGAAAGTGACTTATTGAAATTATTTTTAGCTTTCAGAGAGCAGTTTTTCTTGCGTTTTTCAATGAAACACACAATCTGTTATAGTCACAGCCGTGATTTAACCAGTTTTAGAAACTTCAGAGTGTTTTCTATCCACACATACTAATCATATGCATATACTATATTCCTGGCATGAGTAGCAGGACGCTGAAAAGTTGCGCGATTTTTAACAGAATGTTCGAAAAAGGAAGGGGTAGACTTAAGAGGTTTTAAACGACTCCCTTTATATCAAGTTCGATTCTCCTGCTCCTGACTTCCCTGCCACCTACACACACATGACATTACAAGTTCTTTATGATAGCCACATTAGCAGCTAATTTGCATTTTTTTTAAAAGTGTTTCTAAAATCCCCTATGGGAGAAATGAATGGTGGAAAAATGATTGGAACCATTTCATTGTTTAACCGCTAGGTTTTACGGGTATTATGACTCACACTGTGTTACTCTATTTTAAGTTCATGGCAATACACATTGTAGCCTAGTCTAGTAAGTTGACTGTGTGTGTTAGGGTGACCATTCCATTTTTCCTGGGACAGTTTCAGCCCCATTTCAGGTGTCCCGACTTTTCAGGCTACAAAAAAAGGTGGATGTGTCAGCAAGACGCATCAATTAATGTAGGCCTAATTAATGGCAATCGCTGTATGCCATTGGGCACACTTCTTGGTGTTTTGTGACAGATGTCTCTTTCCATTCATTAAATGACACAGTGTACATGTAGTTCGGGATGCTGGAATTATTTTGGAGTGGATGAGCATGCACAGGTAGCCTACTTTCTGAAGTGATTTGTTTGAAAATCAGAGGAATACAGCACTGCATGCCTCACTACAGACCCAGGCTGTGTCACAGCCAACCGTGACCGGGAGACCCATGTGACCGGGAGACCCATGAGGCACCGTCCGGGTTAGGGAGGGTTTGGCCGGCTGGGACGTCCTTGTCCCATCGCGCTCTAGCAACTTCTTGTGGCGGGCTGACTTGGTCGCCAGCTGGATGGTGTTTCCTCAGACACATTGGTGTGGCTGGCAGTGCAAAAAATAACAAATACAAAAATGACTGGTTGTGTTCATGCCACATTAAAAAGTAATTCATTTTTACCGTTTAAATGACGCCTTTATTATTAAGCCCATGAAGACTATTTGTACGTGTGCACTCAATCGACATTTCAAATCATCAGCCCCCACCGCTGTGAAGGTCACACAGAGCTCTAGCTTGGCTTCTTGAACTAGTTAGGAACTTGTTTTTCATCTCATATCTCATCTTGTCCATTTATGACAAATAAAAAGTGGTTTTGTTTAGAAGACCTATGAATTATTTTAGATTGGCTATAAATTGTTACCGCTGTCTTCTGCTGCGCTACAATGTAGAGAATGTAGGCATGTGCTTTGTCAGATGCTGTGACATAGGGTTCAGCCAGGAGTTGATGGACAGTTGGAAGAGCTAATGAAATGGTAGAAGGGACATCTCAGCTTCAAGTGGTTTCAGATTTCACATCCTATGTCACACAGGCGCAAAACATTATACTACTGTGTATGTAGGAATCAGGGCTATCACTCAACGCAAGCATTTCGATATACGGTGTCCACAGATCGATGTATAAGCAAAAATGTCAACCGAAACCAGTACCAGAACCCACGAAATCACCTAAACTGGGGACTTTACATTTAAGATTAATATGCCCAGTGTCCCAGTCCTCTGGAGAGGTTGTGAATTTATTTTGTCTTCTAGACATCAAGGGCCGATGGTTTCACAGACCAAGGTTATACACCTGTCATTGTATGTACAGAACAGTAGACTACTTTGATTCTAAAGAGAGGTTGCATTGCTCTATTTCCTGTGTAGAATTTCCTCATAAAATCCCTGATCAAGCCCACACCCTACAACTATCCATCACACGTCCAAACACTGTTAAACAATGCTAATCAGTACTGGTACTACACCTTATTAGAACATAAATAAACACATTCTTTTAAAGAATACCTCCTACACCTGTCTGTGGACAGACAAGCCCTGTGGTTTTGCAACCCCTGTGTGATTGAACAAAACACAATGCCTCTGAATACCATCTGACAGGGTATAGTAGGCGTTTGCTGGTTCCTTTGGACGGGTTTGAGGCAGGGCAACAATGAGAGGAAGTCCCTGCGAGACCCAGCCCTCCCCTACCAGTGGAGAGGGAGGGGAAAGGGGGGGGACCCACAGGACCAGGATGGACCAGGAGGTTCCCTGCTATACTAAGGGCTGCATTCCAATAAAAAATGTGCTTCCTTTCCTCTGACCACCTTAGCGGATCTGAATGGATTGGATAGTCAAAGCAATATGCTGATAGCTCCCCCACCTAGCCTTCTAGGAGGGATAGGCAGGGTCATAGTATTTCTTTCACCTATCCAGTCCTCTTAGATTGGAGGGAGAAAATCACAAAGGGCAGAGTGAAAGGAACAAGGGAGGGACTGAGTGTTGTGTTGAGCAGTGGCCCTGGTTCTCTATCTTATCAGAGCCTAGTGTTTCCACTGGACCTCTACAACCGACACAGGCCTGGACGGCCCATGCAGACACCACTGACCTGGCAGACACTGTGGAAAGACTGAGGTTACAGTATTGACAAAGGGTCTGGAAAACCAGAGCATGTACGCTCAGATATAGAAATAGTTGTTTTGCAGCACATAGAAACACTATTTATGTTATAACCGTTTTGTCTATTCAGTTTTATTAACACCATTCTGGGGTTTCGGCTCCAGCTTCGACATTCAGACCCAAGGTTGTAATTGGTTGTGTTGCGCTTAAAGAAACTGTCGCCTGTGGTTGCAGAGGTGGACTGGCGAAAAGGAGAAAAACTGCAATGTTTATAATTTTGGAAAAAAATGTAATACGAGATGGTAGCTGACTGTTCCGTTACAAAAGCAGGGACATGGAGATTGAGGAGGGGCTGGTTTAGGACTTGAAGGGGTGAATTTGTTTCTTCTCATTAATCAAACTTAAGGAAATGATGGGACAGGAAGTGATTACGGCAGCCCCGCTCCCGCCCCTCCAGGAGGAACTCTGTCCAGGACAGATAAGAGAGCCCCATTCCTAATTTTACGCAGAATAGCAGGAAATGTGACAGTGAAGTTTTCCGCTTCCACAAACAAGAGAGCAGCCAGCCCAGTTTTGGATGGAATCCTGTGTGGCTGAGTTCCTCTGGGCTGACCTCTCTCACTCTGAGAGAGAGAGAGAGAGAGAGAGCGAGAGAGAGAGAGAGAGGGAAAGAGAGAGAGAGAGAGAGAGAGAGAGAGAGAGAGAGAGAGAGAGAGAGGGAAAGAGAGAGAGAGAGAGAGAGAGAGAGAGAGCGAGAGAGAGAGAGAGAGGGAAAGAGAGAGAGAGAGAGAGAGAGAGAGAGAGAGAGAGAGAGAGAGCGAGAGAGAGGGAAAGCGACGCAAAGTGAGAAAGTGAGGGAAGAAAGAAAAGAAGCAGGGAAAGGGAAGGAGGGAGAGAGAAGGAAGGGATAGAGAGGGACAGACAGAGAGTGAGTGATAGAAGAGGAAGAGTGAAGGAGGGATAGGCAGGAGGAAGAAAGAGAGAGACGTGAGGAAGCCAAGGAGAGCTACTGGATGCATAACATTCCCTCATCTTCTTCTCTGACAGTGCAGAGAAAGTTATGGCCGAAAACAACACCAATCTCTTTCTGGAAATACTTCAGTCATTTGATGTTGGTGAGTTTTTTCAACTCTCTCTCTCAATTCAATTTCAATTTAAGGGGATGTATTGGCATGGGAAACATATGTTTACCTTGCCAAAAAGCAAGTGAAATAGATAACAAACAGAAGTGAAATAAACAATAAAAAATGAACAGTAAACATTACACTCACAAAAGTTCCAAAAGAAAACATTTCAAAATGTCATATTATGTCTCTCACTCTCTCAGCTGCTACTCTGCTCCTCTGTTGTGGTTTCTCTGTTGGCACTTCTCTGTTTTCACTGGAATGTATAGGTTTAATGATGATGAGAGTACTTGAATATTTTGTCAGGAAAATAAAACATGCATTCAAAACGGCATTTATCAGACCTGACAGACTAGTATTTAGACGCAAGGCAAGAACAGACCCATAAAATCAGCAATATTGCAAAGCTTCCTCTTGGTTAGTGTTTTTTCCTCCTTCCTCCCAAATGTCATTTCCATATGACTTCTTGTCTGCTTTTCCCTTTTCCAACAGAAGACAATGAAAAACTATGTAGAGGCAGCAGAGTACTTTTACACTTCATAAGACCTAACTGTATCCAAAGGCAATGGATTTGTTTTAGCTGGCAGTGGTCCACTGGGATTTGTCCTCTGTTCCTTTCTCTCTTTTCAGAGAGACACATATGGTGACCATAGTGTCTCGGGGAGCAAGTCAAAGACAACAAAATGTTGATCTTTATTTTGTGGGAAGGAGATGTAATCAGTTTTGTGTCTGTGGAGGACTTGGTCTCATAGTCACCATAGAGGAAGGACTGTGATTATTTGGTTGTGGTGTGCCATTTTAGCAGAGTTCTATTAGTTCATCATCATAACAACGTTGTTGATTTTAGGATAGTGACTTGTTGTGGGCTTGGCAGTACATATTTGGGCTGGTTCCAGATTGAAACCGTTCCCTCCACAGACTATAAACCACTTAACTTTTACTATTACTTTACTTTACAGTTTTAGTTTTTTAGTGTGGCAAATGTTTTTTTTTTTTTACATGCATGAAGGTATCTATTGAATGTCCAATGATGATGCTAGATGATAATGAGTTTTGAACAGGCCTTTTCATATACATCTCTTTGGTGTCCAAAAACTCTTACTCTATGTCTCCCTCAAACCAAGATATAACGAATGGCCCCTTCCCTCTCTTTCATTCCCAGTCTCCCTGATCATAGCTTTCTGTGTGTCCATTGCGGTGGGAATCCTATTGGGGGTGCTGGTCTATGTTGTCCTGACCTGGATGTCCCGTCGCAGGGCCGGCTCGGGCAGTATCACCCGCCGGCCACCTCGCCCGTCCCGCACCTCCCCGCGCACCCGGCCTGGCTTCAATCGCAACAGCAGCTACGACCGGCGGAGCAACAACAGCCTGGTTAGCGCTGCCTTCAGCTTCCACCGCCAGGCCTCCTCCCCAGACCAGGCTGACCCTTTGGGTCGCAAACCCAGCTTCAGGGCGTCCACCTTTCACCCACTCCTCCAGTGCAGCCAGATCGCCCGGGAAGCTGAGGAGGGGAGCCAGACCACGTTGCCTCGCACTCCAACCCTGACCACTTCAGCTGGGTCAGCCCACCAAACCGCAGCCCAGGCTGCTGCCACCCCACCCAGGCCCGAGTTGTTCTGGAGCAGTAGTAGTCTGAGGGGGTTCCATGCCACACAGACCCCACCTCCTGCTTATGAGAGCATTATAAGGGCCTACCAGGAGACCTGCACCTGAGGAGGGGATGGATGTGTCCAGCCTGATAGTGGACTTACTGAGCCCAGGGTTGTCAATGGGTTTTCACAACAACTGGATATGTTTGACTTGAGGGGAAATAAATAGCCCTAATGCTAATATATGTTTCTATGTGTGTGTGTGTGTGTGTGTGTGTGTGTGTGTGAGTGTGTGTGTGTCAGCTGTTTATTACTGTGTGTTTGTGAGCAAGAAAGAGATGTTTATTTTCAGATGAGACAGAGTATTTGTTGTACATGTGTGAATGTATGTGTGAATGTGTGTGTGTCTAATGAGATTTATAAGATTGAGAACTCATGTTGATTTCCATCATGTACCAACCCAATCCACCCATGTAACTGGACTACTTTCTATTTGTGAGCTTGGACATGCAAAACTATATCGATAAACAATGTTTGCATGATCCAATGAGGGTTCCTCTCCAAGGTAATCTGCAAAATGTGTGTATGATTGTCATGGATCTGATTTATAAAATGGTCACTGTTTTGGTTGGAATTTACTGGACACAGATCACAACTTAACACAATAAAATTCTGAAAGAAATGGTAACGGGCTGTGTTCTGAGTATGAAACGTAATATCATCTGTACCAGAAACTTGTTATTTATGCCCTTATTTGGTGCCACTGCTATCCAGTGTCCAGTCTATAGGTTACACTTTTCTGGTGGGCAAAATGACAGATCTCTCACTGACTCCCTCTCACTGTTTCCTGAGGAATGCATTATTTCACTGGGCTGAAATGTAAGAGGTCAGGGCTTTAGGTGCCCAGTTATACAACGGCCAAAGAGACAGTCTACCACAGAAAAAGCATGATTACATTTCTTCAGCCCCATCCCTCATTAATTTACTAAAAAAGTGGTGGGGTAGTGGCTTTATTGATATTTGAATCCCAGATTGCCCATTTAAAGTGTAGGCCATCATTGTAAATAAGAATTTGTTCTTCAGTGACTTGCTTAGTTAAGTAAAGGTTCAATTCAAAGAAGAAAAAACACTTAAATTAGTGGATATTGACCAGCCACAGGAGGTTGGTGGCACATTCATTGCTGAGAACGGGCTCGGCTCGTGGTAATGACTGGAGCAAAATCAGTGGAATGGTATCAAATACATCAAACACATCATGGTTTCCAGGTGTTTGATGCCATTCCATTTGTTCCATTCCGACTATTATTATGAGCCGTCCTGCCCTCAGCAGCCTCCACTGTGACAGACCAGCAGAAGAATATTTAAGTTTAGGCATAGGGGTCCAAATAAATGGGTGACTTCCAGAGTGGCATCAACTTCGGGACACACACACACACACACACACACACACACACACACACGGGACTTGAATGATGCAATTCATGTTACACTTTTAAATAACAAAACTGGCATTACATTAAAATGAACAAATTCCCCCTGTCATTTTACTAAATATAAACCTCAGAAACAGTTTAACACTGCATTTGGGAGGTATTTAATATTTTACATGCGTCAAGTTTGCACGTGTCATATAATTAGGCACTCTCTTCATTATTTGGTTTAATCGTGTTTAATGAGCATTACGGTAGTTGGAGATCTGGAAAGAAATGTTTTATGCTTTGAGGTACTACGGTAAGTGACGTTTGTTACATGAGACTGGCGCAGTTTATTTTTTCACAACACAGCTGACAGGTTGGGGTTGTTGGAGAGGAAGCTCTCTATTAGCCCTTCAAAATACAGAAATTAAATCTTCGAAATAAGGTAAATTTGTATCATGTCTAGCAAACTACACCCATCACTTCAAGCCTGGTTACAAGTCTTACAATCTCATGTTTGTCTGTTACGCTACGTTAGCTAACTTCAGCTGTATAATTAACGTTACATTTTCCCAAGTTTTTTAGCTAGCTGGCTAGTTACTGTAGGTACACGTGACCCAAGTTGATCCGATAGCTCAATCATATCACAGACTGGATGTTTGTCTAATCAAAAAACTACCCATCGGCAAAATAAATGGTTGATCTTTCTAATGGGAACATTGCATTGGCTGGCTAGCAAGCTAACGTTAGCTAGTTTCATGTTAAAGTTGCCTACCAGAGCCAGGCACCTTGACTTGTCTATGATAGCTAGCTAGCTAACTAGACAACGGTAGCTTGCTGGCTAACCTGTCATGTACTTTGCGCCACGAGGCTATCACAACATCTAAACTGAAACTATGAATACATACATCAATGTAACTTTCACATACATGGATAAGGCTATTCAGGGTACTGTAGTTTAGTTTCTCTCAGCCATTTGCGGTAATAGTGCTGAAGCTATGTTTACTGGCTCTTTTGATGTCTCTGGGTGAATGTGTGTAGATAGAG
The DNA here is from genome assembly GCF_045791955.1 of Oncorhynchus clarkii lewisi. Lineage (NCBI taxonomy): Eukaryota > Metazoa > Chordata > Actinopteri > Salmoniformes > Salmonidae > Oncorhynchus > Oncorhynchus clarkii. The sequence goes on along the minus strand of NC_092150.1, from coordinate 71,728,541 downwards.
GATGTCTGTGGCTGCACTCCGTCTGATACGCTGCAGGAGGCTGAGCAGCACCTCTGGCCCTGGTGTGAAGAAGGTGCTGCCGTGGAGGGACATCAGTATGTTATGGGACTGTGCTGTCCCCCTTCACAATCCACACTCAATAAGGAAATATGATCACTTATCAAATAGCTGATACACCCACATAATGTGTAATCATCTTGAATTCTTTAATATCCTTAGTTATTAAAAAAATAACATATTTGTCTTGTGTTTTGATTTCAGGGAAAATTGCAAAGATGACCGGAGCTGTCATATTGGGGTAGGTGAAGATAACCACTTCACATATAAACACTCAGCCATACTAAGTTATTTTAGTTTGGGTTCATTGGGTATGGAGACCTATCTGCTCTAACTACTGTATATCTTGTCTATGGCTTCATCCCTCTCTCAGGGGTTGCATGTTTATCACATACGAGGTGGTTTCCTTGAACAAGGCGGTACGCATCGACACGCAGGCCATTCAGCAGGAAAAGCTCAAGTCCTACATCTACCTGTCAGCCACACCCTCTAAAGAGCAGGAGAACCTTGGCACAGGTACAGTATGTAATTTACCTCACCTTTGCTTTGTGACAAGGCATCGTCATGTGCTCTCTGATAAAAATAGTTATCAGTACATACATGATATTCCACATAGGGAATGCTGGGACTGCTTTTTCTCTCCTCTATCTGGTTTACAACCCAAAATGGAGGGTTTTTTGGAACACATTTGAATTCAAATCAAATGAATTTATATAGCCCTTCTTACATCAGCTGATATCTCAACGTGCTGTACAGAAATCCCCAAGACTTCCTCAATAGTCTACCCAACAAAAGGCATGTTGTCACAGAAAATATTTTGGCTGAGTTTTCATTTATGAGGAGTTGTTGATGGGGTTTCTGCCAGGTCCAGGTGTCCAGCGACGACAGTCTTCCTTCCTCCCTCCCTCTGCTCTCCCTCCTGGGTACTGTAGCTCAGCCTGTCTGGTCCCTGCTCTCACTTCCACTGGTCAAGGCTGCTGTGAATGAAAACAGACCGTCCAGCCAAGACTGATAGGAAACGGTTTAGAGAAGCAGTAAACAGAAGCAAGCAACGACTGTCATTTTATAACCAGATTTACAGACTAAGAGCCTATTGTTTGGTCAATTTTACTAGAAAATGTGCTGGTAGATCAACCAGAGGTCCAGCCTGGAGCAGCATACATTTACAGCTTGGTACATAGTTCATTTGAGGTGTTAAAATACTGTGTTATAACATGTTAATTATTGATCGTAACCAAACCCATGTATCTGTTTCAGGGCTCACATATAAGGCCAGGAGAGAACTTCATAAAGCAGCAAGGAGGTTTCTGGAAGTTTCCTCAAGGATTCTTCTGAGGCCTCTGGATGGTGAGAAAGATCCACTGAAAGTAGTTTCCTCCTACACAGCACTAAATTCACAACTGCAGTATTGTTTTTGTAATTTTTAAAATGTTTACTAAAGCTACAGCTGCATTTAGAAACCTACACACAATACTTTAGTTGTTGTATCACATGAATTTCAACTTCCTATTCTGCTAGTACTGGAAAGCAGAAGTCAGTGTTGTGATAGAGACATTAGAGTTCATCCTCCAAGCCTCGGGTAAAGCTCAGTTGGGGTATTTCAGACACACACGGATGGACGTCAGTAGGTTTGTTATTGAGACGTGTTAACTTCAGGAAACACCTGCCCTTCACTTCCTGGGTTTGAATGAAAGCTTTAGTGTGTGTCTTCATTCATGTACTTTTGTGTGTATTCTTATGCTTGAGTCATCATCAGTCACAGGTGTGGACTGAACCCCCCCCACCCCTCCTTAATGCTTTATAATGTGACAGACATTATGTAATTCAATTGTACAATGGGGATTGTACTACAGATTCTGCGTAGATTGTACATTCAAAACGGTTCTAACGTTAACCTTTTCTGACCTTACTGTTTGACACTTGATAGCTGCCCCGGCTGCCCGGCCGATGATAACAGCAGGTCTGCAGTCTCATTGCTGTAGTACAGTAGTAGAATAATGATTGATGGTATTAGGTGGTAGATTGTCTTTGTTTGTACTGTAGATGATATTGGACCCTTGGTAGTTTAGGTGTAGTTCTTAAATGTATTTCAAATTAAATATATTATGTAAGAAATGCTTGTAAAAATATCCATATTTTCATCATAAAAGTCTAAATTGTAACTGTGTGTCAGAGCACCTGAGTCATATGGATGCGGACCCCCATGAGGTGGCGCTGTGGGTCCTGTTGAAGAGGGCTTGTTCAGCCAATAGGACCAGCAGACTGTCAGCTGTACAGGAGCTGGCCCAGAACCACCACTGGCATGGTGAGACATCACCACTTTCAACCTGTAAATGTGAAATGTGTACTAGTGAACGGTGATAGTGTTTGATAGGGATTGGTCCGTTACCCCTGTCCATCACAGACTACCAGTACCAGACAGCTGCGCAGGCTATAGACCAGAGGACGGCATTGGGTCTGGCCCGCACCTCTCAAGTGGACCAACGCTTCTTCCTGACCCCGCCTGTCCTGCCTTGGGTGGAAGATGTAGGTATCTGTCACCGATGGGGATTAAAATGATTGTGTATCAAATTTTATGAATGTTCTGTGTATGTTTTAATGTGAGTGTGTTTGTTTGGCCCTCTGCTTAGAGGTTGTCTGTAGAAGACGGTCTGAGGCAGCTGCTGGCATCTCTCCCCCAGTCTGAGGTGGACCAGTGTGTCCAGTACTTCACCTCACTTGCCCTGAGGGAGAGTACCCAGTCCCTGGCTGCACAGAGGGTAAGAGATGCTCACACACATATTTAGACATATACTCACTCAAACACAATGTTAGGTAGATAACTGGATCTCTCTGTTTTAGGGGGGTCTGTGGTGTTTTGGTGGGAATGGACTGCCCTATGCCCAAAGCCTCACTTCTGTCCCCTCTGAGAAGGTTGAGTCCTTCTGTCTACAGGCTCTAGTGCAGCACTCCAAGGTTATGTAACATTTTGCTTTAACCACCTGTAACTCAAGTATACATTTTGTCAAGGGACTTTTGAAAAACATTGTTAGCCTTTATTGTCTAGATGCATGAACATCTTTTTCATCATACCTTGTAACTCACCATAACAGACCCTCAAGGTTTTCATATCATAGTGTCAACGACTGTATCCTATCAGGGGATTTTAAGAGCATATAAATACATTCTAACACCTGTATGTCTGTTCTCCAGGTCCAGAGTCACTGCGACCACATCGTGGCCAACGGGGGCCTGCAGCTCCTTCAGAGGGTCTACCAGCTCCGCAGAGACTCCCCGAAGATCCAGAGAAACATTGTACGCATCATCGGCAACCTGGCTCTCAACGACAGCGTGCACCAAGCCATAGTACAGTCAGGTGGGTGCTAGCTCTCCCCTCAGTGTGTCAGGTGAGTGCGAGTTATCCTCTGTGTGTCAGGTAGGTGCTGTGTTAGGTGGGTCGAGCCTTCTGATCAGTGTGTCAGGCGGGTGCTAGCTCTCCGCTCAGTGTGTCAGGCGGGTGCTAGCTCTCCGCTCAGTGTGTCAGGCGGGTGCTAGCTCTCCGCTCAGTGTGTCAGGCGGGTGCTAGCTCTCCGCTCAGTGTGTCAGGCGGGTGGATTTTGTTCTATCGGATTTTGTTCTGTTACTAGTTCCATCATATGTGATGTTCTGTTACCATGCAGGTTGGGTGCCAGTGCTAGCAGAGATGATGCAGTCTCCACACATCATACAGGCGTCCCATGCTGCTCGGGCTCTGGCCAACCTGGACAGGGAGACAGTCAAGGAGAAGTACCAGGATGGAGTCTACGTGTTACATCCCCAGTGCCGAACCAGGTACACATCATTCATCATGACTAAGAATGTTTCCATCCACAGTTTATGTGAGTAAAGTCATACCGCTTAAAAAAAAATTAAAGACACGACAGCTATGATGGAATCAGGAAGTTTTGGTACAATTTTATGAATGCAGACAAATAATTTGTTTGTTCAACATGGTAGGATCTTTTTGTGTCTGTAAAATGTATTATGCAAGAAATGAAGGTGAAAACGCCTTTATGCTCAAATATTGATATAATAACCATCATATCGAAGTAAACTTGGCATCAAGCATAATACACTATATATACAAAAGTATGTGTGTGGATTCGGCTATTTCAGCCACACTCGTTGCTGACAGGTGTATAAAATCGAGCACGCAGCCATGCAATCATTGTCAGTAGAATGGCCTTACTGAAGAGCTCAGTGACTTTCAACGTGGCACCATCATAGGATGCCATCTTTCCAACAGGTCAGTTCATCACATTTCTGCCCTGCAAGAGCTGCCCCGGTCAACTGTAAGTGCTGTTATTGTGAAGTGGAAAGGCCACACAAGGTTCACAGAGCGGGACCGTTGAGTGCTGAAGTACACTGCACGTAAAAAATCGTCTGTCCTCAGGTTGCAACACTCACTACCGTGTTCCAAACTGATTCTGGAAGCAACGTCTGCACAATACCTTTTCGTCTGTAGCTTCATTTCCATAGCAAAGCATCCGCACACAAGACTAAGATCACCATGCTCAATTCCAAGCGTAGTCTGGAGTGGTGTAATGTTTGCTGCCATTGGACTCTGGAGCAGTGGAAATGCGTTCTCTGGAGCGATGAATCATGTTTCACCATCTGGCAGTCTTACGGACAAATCTGTATTTGGCGGATACCAGGAGAACGCTACCTGCCCCAATGCATAGTGCCAACTGTACAGTTTGGTGGAGGAGGAATAATGGTCTGGAGCTGTTTTTCATGTTTAAGGCTAGGCCCCTTAGTTCCAGTGAAGGGAAATCTTAATGCTACAGCATACAATAACATTCTAGACGATTCTGTGCTTCCAACAATGTGCCAACAGTTTGGGGAAGGCCCTTTCCTGTTTCAGCATGACAATGCCCCTGTGCACAAAGTGAGGGGGCAAATGTTTTGTCGAGATGGATGTGGAAGATCTTTTTTTTTGTATTTAAAAAAAATGAAAACCCCTTTTTCTCCCCAATTTCGTTGTATCCAATTGGTAGTTACAGTCTTGTCTTATCACTGCAACTCCTGTATGGACTCGGGAGAGGGAAAGGTCGAGAGCCGTGCGTCCTCTGAAACACAACCCAACCAAGCCGCACTGCTTCTTGACACAATGCCCACTTAACCTGGAAGCCAGACGCACCAATGTGTTGGAGGAAACGCAGCCCGGCCTGCCACAAGGAGTCGCTAGAGCACAATGAGGCAAGGAAATTCCGGCCGGCCAAACCCTCTCCTAACCTGGACGACGCTGGGCCAATTGTGCACCGCCCCATGGGTCTCCCGGTCGCGGCCGGCTGTGACACAGCTTGTGATCGAACCCAGGTCTGTAGTGACGCCTCGAGCACTGCGATGCTGTGCCTTAGACCGCTGTGCTAGTCGGGAGGTCACACGCACTGATTTTTATCTACAAAAAGAGACTCCCCACTGGTGGGAAAATTTGCAAATCAAATTTTATTTGTCACATGCACCGAATTCAACAGGTGTAGTAGCCCTTACAGTGAAATGCTTACTTACATTTTCTTTATGCAGATTCTAGATTATTCGCATTAAACTGTCACCAATTTGATGGAAATCTAGCTACTGTCAAAGAATTCAAGGTACCATATTCACACAACCACTCCCTATTTGTTTTTTATGCATTCTGTCTCCAGCCAGCCAATCAAAGCGGATGTTCTCTTTGTACACGGGCTCCTGGGGGCGGCCTTTAAGACGTGGCGGCAGAAGGACTGTGACCCTACAGAGGAGGAGAAGGCAGCGGGTGTCAGCGAGGACTACACAGAGTGCTGGCCCAAGGTAAACCTGGTAGAGGGTGGTTTATTACGTGTCACTGTAATACTCATGACTTTACCACCAGATTGGAGAATATGTTGGCTTTGCTGATATAGTCACCGTAGCCAATGTAGAATGTATGTTTGAGTCATATGATGCTAAATCTGCTCACCAATGTCCTTTTTGACTGGTTCTTTCTCTCCCCTCCCCATTGGTCAGTCGTGGTTGGCTGCAGACTGCCCCAACCTGAGGGTTCTATCTGTGGAGTATGACACTCACCTAAGTGACTGGAGAGCCAAGTGTCCTGTTGAAAACCAGAGGTGTGTGTCTCTTCTTTCCTCTACTTCCTTAGTGTGACCATATTACTGTATCATTCAGACATTCTTGGTGACAACTCCACTGATACTGTTGTATGCCTGTGCCCTTAGGATGTCTCTGGCCTATAGGAGTCGAGAGCTGCTGAAGAAGCTAAAGTCTGCAGGAGTAGGAGACAGGCCTGTGGTCTGGGTTTCACATAGCATGGGAGGTAAGCTATCTTTCACTATTTAGCAAAAAATGGACAATGGACAAAAACCTGTTAGGAAATTATAGAGAATTCAAAACTAACAGGTTTGCTGGTGAAGAAGATGCTGCTGGATGCGTCGAGGGACCCAGACATGAAAGAACTGATGAAGAACACCAAGGGTGTCATGTTCTACAGTGTGCCCCACCATGGCACCTTCATGGCAGAGTACTCTGTCAACGTCAGATACCTCCTCTTCCCCTCCGTAGAGGTCCGGGAGCTCTGCAGAGGTATGGACAGAAGTAATTTGGGATTATTCTGGAGGTCAGGTTAGAGAGAACGATTCTTAACAGCAGTTTTAGATAGTAATAACCTCCCATTGCATCTGTGTTACAGATAACAAACATACTCCTGTTTATGGTGTTATTGCATCATTGTCCATACGTATTCCCAGACTCTCCAGCGCTGCGTGACCTGAATGTCAACTTCCTGAACATGGCCAAGGACAGGGAGTTCAATGTGCTGAGCTTTGCAGAGACGATGCCCACCACCATCGGCCCCATGATCAAGATACTGGTGGTTCCAACGCAGTCAGCAGGTAGGCCACTGTTATTTAATGCATTCTGTAGAACGTAGCCACAGGAGACCCATATCTAAAATGTATCTATGAATTCAGGTTTTTTCTTTCAATTCAAATTCTTGAACTTTTGAACTTCTTCCATTTGTATCTCTTAACTCTGAGACTACTCTGGTTTCAGATCTGGGCATTGGGGACCTGGTCCAGGTGGATGTGGATCACCTCAATATCTGCAAGCCTGAGAAGAAAGACTCGTTCCTCTACAAGCGCAGCCTACAGTTCATCCAGGATGCACTGAAGGGCTACACCAGCCACTGACATGTCAACAGCCGTTTTGATGCTTGAATTGGAAGACTAAAGAGTACTGGCGCACAGAACTGTCTCTTTGTTGCACATTTAAAGAAATGTGTTTACAAAAAAATATACATTTTATGTATGTATGAAGGATTTATGAAAACATATTAATTGGGTTTATTATAGAAAATGGTGCTCCACTTGTTCTCCAGCTAGATATCACCTAGCACTTATGAAGCAGATGAGTTTTATTTAAAGGATTTAAAAAATGATCTCGACCATGTTTACAGGTAGTTTAAAACTGTAAAAAAGACAGTATATTGACTTTTCTAGTTCTTCTTCCCCTTTGTCCTTGATCCTGGTCAAGTAGACATTTTAACATTTCATGTGTACTGCACTTACTGTACTTTAACCAAAAGACACTGTACTACCCTGCAACTCATTCATTGATTACACAGTATGAATTCGGGGCTTGAGTGGGTGTGCTTAAGGTCGACTTATTTTATTTCATTTTAGTTAACTTAAGAGCTGTAAGTGTATATATATATATATTAAAACTTAACGCATTGCCTTGTTACTGTATGTACCATACTGTATTATTTCCTCAAGCCTTACCTCAGATACACATTAAATCTTTTTAAGACTGGTTGATATGTGTATTTTGTTGAACTGGAACCTGGCCACGTGATGCTCACTAACTCCATTGTATTGCTAATTAAGACTTAACTTGTATTTATCAATGTAACAAGAAGTCATGCATATGGCTCATTTACATTTGAACTTTTGTTTTACTTGAAATGTAGTGTCAACAAATCCTGAGCATTGACAGACATGTCCATGTCAAATCAACTAAATGTGCAAAATAAAAAAGCAGTAATGGTAAGAAAATATATGTTATGCCATTGATGGCAGGTTTTGAACAATTGATTTGAATCATACGCTTTGAACTTTCACTCCACCTAACCCAGTGGTTCCCAAACTTTTTATAGTCCCCCGTACCCCTTCAAACATTCAACCTCCAGCTGCGTACGCAGTCTAGCGTCAGGGTCAGCGCACTCTCAAATGTTGTTTTTTGCCATCATTGTAAACCTGCCACACACACTACCTTTATTAAACATAAGAATAAGTGTGAGTTTTCGTCACAACCTGGCTCGTGGGAAGCGACAAAGAGCCCTTATAGGACCAGGGCACAAATAATAATATAATAATAATCAATCATTTTGCTCTTTAATTAGCCATTTTACATCACTTTATTTGTTAATCGGAAATTATGAATAACTCATCACAAGTTAATAACCCTGCAATGTTGGGTTGTATTGGAGAGAGTCACAGTCTTAAATCATTTTCCACACAGTCTGTGCCTGTATTTCGTTTCCATGCTAGTGAAGGCCGAGAATCCACTTACGGGTACGTGGTCGCAAAGGGCATCAGTGTCTAAACAGTGCGATTTGCCAAGAAGGAAACTCTTGAGCGCAGCCCAATCCAGAAATCTGGCAGTGGCTTCTGATAAAATTCATTTTTCACAGAACCGCTTGTTGCAATTTCGATGAGGCTCTCTTGTTCAGATATCGGTAAGTGGACTGGAGGCAGGGCATGGGAAAGTACTTATCGCACTATATCACGTTTGACATTGTCCGTAAGCTTGAGTTCATTTGCACACAAAAAAATCATACAATGATGGAAAGACCTGTGTGTTGTCCTTGTTAATGCAGACAGAGAAGAGCTCCAACTTCTTAACCATAACCTCAATTTTGTCCCGCACAGTGCATAGTTGGGCAGTCCCTGTAATCCTAGATTCAGATGATTCAGGCGAGAAAAAACATCACCCAGATAGGCCAGTCGTGTGAGAAACCATCATGCAAGTGGTCAGGCAAGTAAAAATGAAGGTCAGTAAAGAAAACTTGGGTATGCTCGTCTCTCAATTTAAAAAAAAACGTGTCAATACTTTCCCCCTTGATAACTAGCGCACTTCTTGCTCTATGTTGTGAAATCGTTCATGGTCGCTGCCCATATCATTGCATAGTGCAGAAAATACACGAGAGTTCAGGGGCCTTGCTTTAACAAAGTTAACCATTTTCACAGTAGTGTCCAAAACGTCTTTCATGCTGTCAGGCAGCAAAAAGCCTCTCGATGGATGCTGCAGTGTACCCAAGTGGCGTCGGGAGCAACTGCTTGCACGCGTGTTATCACTCCACTATGTCTCCTTGTCATGGCTTTTGCACCATCAGTACAGATACCAACACATCAACCACCAAGTCCATTTGATGTCACAAAGCTGTCCAGAACTTAAAAAATATAATATCCTGTTGTCCTGGTTTTCAGAAGAGGATGTCTTCCTTAATTGACCTCCAATAAACGTAACGGACATATACCAGGAGCTGTGCCAGGCCCACCACGTCTGTTGACTCATCCAGCTGTAACGAATAGAATTCACTGGCTTGTAGGTGAAGCAGTAATTGTTTCAAAACATCTGCATGTCACTGATGCGTCGTGAAACAGTGATGTTTGATGAAGCGACTGTCTGTATAGTTTTTTTTTGCCTTTCCCCCCAGCATTGTCCCAACCATAGCCCTTCTTATTAATGGTATCTGTTGCTTTTATACATGTCTTACTACTCAAAAGTCGTCTTAATTCGCGTTCAAAAAACGAATGTGGCTTATTTTTCAAATTGACATGTTTTGTTTCCAAATGTCTGCGCAAGAGTGAAGGTTTCATCAAGTTGTGAGATAGTACTTTTGCGCATATAACACACTGTGGCTGAGGAAACGCACTACTTCCAATATAAGTGAACCCCAAATCAATGTAGTTCTCATCATATTTTCTCATCGATGGTCCAACGTCCCTGTCTGTTGTTCGGTGCTTTCCCGGTTAAGGGGGCAGTAGCTCTTCTGCTGCATCAGATTCACAACTGGAGGTTGAATGTTTGAAGGTGTCCATGCTAGCTGGGCTAAAAACAAATGTAGAATTACTGATGTTAATCATTGGATGTGCTCGTGGAAGCAGAACTACCTGTCGTCGACAGGTGTAGTACTGCTGGTAGTAGCAGTACTAACGTTATCAGTAGAGCTGTATGTGTCTATGGACCCGTGCATTCGTTTTTTTAAACAATTTATCAATTTTCGAGCAAACTAAATGAGCAGCAGCTACGCTTGGATACATACCGGACCGTTAGTGGAATTCCTATGAGAGAGAAACGGTTACTGTGATTGGATGTTAATTATTTGACTAGGCTACCTGTATTTGACATTGTGTTGTCATTTCGATGAACACCAGATGGTTTAATGAAACGAGTGAAACGAGGTTGCTCAGGGGAGAAAAAATAATGGACTGTTTGAAAATGTGAAAAAATATATACATATATATATATATAAATATATATAAAAAATTTGTAAATCACATTTTCATTTTTGCATACCCCAGTTTGGGAATACCTGACCTAACCTTTATACCTCATCAGACACCATACATCCCACAATGCCTTTCGCGTTAAGGCATTTTATACTTGTTAACAACGCAGCCAGCCATCAACACTGTTGAGCAAACAAGCTCCGTAAGTACAGAATAATACACCGATTAGCTATTTATCGCCACAAAATGACAATCAGCAAAGAGCTGATCTATTCTAGCCTGAATTTTCGCAAATGAGCAGGCTTTGAGATTGTGACGGAAACATGTCAGACTGAGCATTTCGAAGTGTAGCAAACTAGGCTAACTAGCTATTCAGCAATGATGCTAATAACGCCAGCTAACGTTACCTAGTCCTTACTTTGCTCCTCTTTGTCTCACTTTAATATTAGTAAATTACCTCTGCAGTGAGAAGCTACAGTTCAGTTAATTACTTTTAGAATGTGTCATACGTCAAGGTGCATGTCACATTGTGTTGGTGTTCACGCCTATATTTTGTTTGCTTTTTTCCAGGTTTTGGAGACTGGTGTTTGGAATCTAACATTATCATGGTCAACGTACTAAAGGGTGTTCTTGTCGAGTGGTATGCATGCACAAAGCCTATCATATTTTATGATTATCAAACTGAAATCAATCAAGCTAATCACATGAATCATGCAGAAAATCCAGCCTGTCTGCTATACTGTACCAGCTATGATAATCAGATGTTTCAGGAAAAAATCACAGGTTTCATATCTTCTTTCCCCACTACTTGAAACAGTGACCCTGCCATGAAGCAGTTCCTACTGTACCTAGATGAGACATCTGCCCTGGGAAAAAAGTTTATCATCCAGGACCTTGACGACACCCATGTTTTCATTCTGGCTGAGGTGGTCCACATACTCCAGGAGAGAGTTGGGGAGCTGATGGATCAGAACTCCTTCCCCATCACTCAGAAATAAAGAAGGAAGTAGATGCTTCAGCAATATAACAAATGATATTCTTCACAAACATTGAACTGTCTGTTTGGGGATATTTGTTCAGTGAAATATTTGTATTTATAGGTATGATCCTTTATTCTGCATGCCAGCTGACCATGTTTTTTCCCCCAGTTATGTGGAGTAATTCAAGGAATTTATTTTTAAATAAGAAACGTTTATTTGTTTTTCATCCAAACTGGTGCAAATATAAGTTTTGTGTGTTGTCTTGATCATGCTTTAAAATGAGACTGGTGGTGATTAGCCTACACTGCAAACTTGCGAATGACCAGTGTTTAAGCCCACTTTAATTCACCTGTTTCTATGGTGTATATTCATAACTTTTGGATGGCTTAAATTAGATGTAATAAACTTTTGTACCTGTCTCAATTAGCTTTAAAATGTGTTTTATTATACATTTCCTTCACTCTTTTCTTGTCTATGATTATGTTTCTTGGGTTTTTACGGTAAAGCCAGCCAATTTTTATATTGCACAGTAAGTAAGCTTTGAAGATGTAATCAGTGAGGATGGAAATATACCCAGTCTCTTTGTTTTTATTGTGAACAGGGAAGAAAGAGACATGATTTTGTCCATGCAACAACCAGTACAGAAACGACCATCATAATCACTCTTGCGCATGCGCCTCCCACCCACCCAAATTTGGCGACAGCTGAGCTAGCTAGCGGTAACTGTCGTTTGCTAACATCATGGATGAGTTTCAGACTGGAGAAGAGGTTAGCTAGATGTTCAAAATTGCTAATTAATATATCCACCTAATTAATGTAACATTTGTTTAAATGTAAGGCTATTTGAAGACGCATGTTAGCAATGTTAGGTAGCTAGCTAACGTTACTGTTGTTCCCCAGCTACTATAACTGTTCTGCACGCCTTTGTCTTTTTATCCTGCCAGACTGCCTTTGTCGTTGACGAAGTGAGCACTATCATCAAAGAGGTACTTTTAGCCAAGTGAGAAGTTAGCTAATGGTTGCATTGGTAGGAGACATTCATGTTCAGCAAAGTCGCCTAGCTATTTGCTACATTGCAACAACTCATCACCCCGCTGCCTGTTGCTAAGGACATCATGTCGGGATTACGTTGGTTGCTAGCCACATCAATATGAGTAATGCAACTAATGTGGGCTGTGACACGTCTGTGTATTCATTTGTATTTTCTCTGGATAGTCAGTAATTTCAGAAACTAAGCCTGTTCCTCTTTTTTATGTCTTTTCAGTCAGTAGAAGGAGCCATAGGAGGAAATGCCTATCAACATAGCAGAGTGAACCAATGGACCACCAATGTAGTGGAGCAGTCCCTGAGTCAACTTAGCAAACTGGGCAAGCCTTTCAAGTACATTGGTATGTAGCCCTGAATGCAAGGAAAGGAAAAGTGTTTGGCTGGGCTATATCAGGCCGTCATTGTAAATAAGATTTTGTTCTTAACTGACTTCAAGTTCAATAAAAATAAATAAAAAATAATGCCGCATCAGTGTTGGGGGGAGGCACATATAATTGAAATCAGTTACTTTATTTCCTGCACTAAAATATACCATCACCACTTTCGTTGATGGATCATCCTATACAATGATCATACTTACATTCCACATTGAGATGGATTTGTGTGTTATTGCTGAAAGGGGTCATTTAACTGTTGTTTCTCTTTCTCCACAGTGACCTGTGTTATCATGCAGAAAAACGGGGCAGGTCTACAGACAGCCAGCTCATGCTTCTGGGATAACACCACTGATGGTGAGAATCTCTCTCACAATCTCTACAACCAGATTATATGAGATCGTCTAGAGATGGAGAGTCTGTCATTGATCCCACCTAACCTTCTCTTCCAGGAAGCTGTACAGTGAGGTGGGAGAATAAATCCATGTACTGCATCGTCAGTGTCTTCGGCCTGGCCATCTGAATCTACCGCCTGCACTCAATTACACTACATGAATGAACGTTGGTTTTTCCATTCCGTCCAAACTGATTGTTAGCATAAAGCCCAATATTATACCCTGATGACAGCTCGTCTGTCAAAACGTTGGTTATTCAATTATTGCATCTAAGCTCCTAGAGTGTGCGGCTCTCTTTTTTTCATAAAGCCCACCATACCAAAGTATTTCTACTGCTTAAAGACTTTTGTGCATCTTGTTTGTTTAGATTTTACGAGGACCAATTTGTCATGTTAGGATTTGTTAGTGACATTTCAATAAATGTTTTCAGTCATTGCTTGTTTGCCAGCTTCCAATATAACCCCCAACTATAATTCATTCTACCACACCTATAGGCCAGTGAAATGCTGAGTAGAGGTCACCACAGAGACACATTGTCTTATCGTCAGATAGCGTGATGACTTCATCTGCACTGATCAGTTGAGGACTGTCGTGTAGGAATGACGCCCCGTCAGAAGACAATGCCCAGAGACATGCATGTTGTATAATTTACACGTTTTAATGAACATTTGCTGTATACACAAGTGCTTTATTTACATGTGATACAGTATTTACAGAGTGCCGTTCTAATTTAGTCAAAAGAGTCTACCATAAAGAAAATCATGGTTCTTACTCAAACCTCAAAATAACCACCACAATCATCACCCTATAAGCCACAAGTATATATATAAATTAGATGCTCCATCACAAACAAAAAGATTTCAGACTGCAGTCCAAGTTTGGAGGAAACTCCTGACCCTGGTACAAAGTGGAAACAAGGCACCATCTTTATTAGAATACATGTTTGGAGGATCAGTGGTAACTCTTTCCTTCAACACAAACATTTCATTCATTTGGTTCAGACAGAAAATTACCAATGGTTAGTAATGAAAACTAACTTGCCTCCTGGAGCCTGTATCCATAAAATCCTGCATCAGGTTATTGAGTACAGAAAACAAAAAAGGTACAAAACAATAATCCAGAATGTTATTATTTGGTTAATTTGTACAAATGAAATTTACATATAGCCAAAGTACCTTTGAAGTAAACTAAAAATAAAAGCTATGAAAGGCAAGCTAAATTGAACGATGAACGATGGGCCATATGACAAATATGCTACTTGAGTATTCCTTTAACACAGAGATGTCAAACTCATTCCAGGGAGGGCCGAGTGGCTGTGGGTTTTCTTTCCTCTCTTGATTGATGAATTAAGGTCACTAATTAGTAAGGAACTCCCCACACATGGTTGTCTAGGTCTTAATTGCAAGGAAAAAACAAAAACCTGCAGACACTAGGCCCTCCACGGAATGAGTTTGACACCACTTCCTTAATATTTCACAAGACATCACAATCAAATGATTAAGCATTAGAAGTGTTTGAATGAACTTCAGGAATCATCCATATCTTAAGTCTAGACTATTGCTTCGGGAATGTGAACTGAAAACTTTTCCCATAGCTATTAAACAAATGGGGCCATCATTTTTGGGGGCAAAAATGACATACGATTTGGACACCAGGAGTACAATCATACAGTGGCTTCACTTAGGAATGGATTGGCAAAAGAGTGGGTCAACTGCTACACCTACTCAAGTTAAGGTTCTTCCTGCTGGTTATTGTAACGCATGGTGGTAGTCCGGTAAATATTCAGAAAACTTCACTTCTATGGGTATTAGATTGATGGATATGCATGCTTATACTCTGGCTATTAACAGAGTATATGACAAGCATACAACAGTGAATTGCTGTTCTAAACTGGTTTTACAACCATTTGAGATAAAGGTCTTGGATAAAAACAGTGGCAGCATGGTATGTTTTTTGCAGAATTACACCCCCCCCCCCCCCCCCCCCCCAAACTCAGAATGTCAGAGAGCATAGTAGGAATGGCTTAAAAACAACACATTTCAAGCACAAAAGAGACAGTAGTGGTTTAACACTAGTTACATTGTGATTTTTGTATAAATAATAAATCCCATGATCAAATTTGTCACGCTTTCCTTCAAAGTTAATTTATATATCCAAGAATTATGATATGCGGCTCATGATAACCAAAAGATAGTGTACAGAACGTTTGTTTATGTGGCTACTTGATGACTAAAATGCTATAAAACATTTGACCATACCTGCACACCTTTCCTTTCTTTGAATTTACATTCAGAATACACAATTTTTCAGTTAAAAAATATATTTATGTACAGTTACTAGGGCTGGCACAATTACCGTATAACCGCGTAACCAACGGTTGTGGATGAAGACCGCCAAGACGGGAAGGCCGGGCATTCGTGCATTTGAGTCCGTTTCTGCGGTAACATGTACTCTTAACGTGATGAAACCTTTTCGCTCCTGGCTGAAATAAGAAACTAGCAAACTCCACCACAATGCATCAGAAAAATAAGTAATTACATTTCTATGGCAGCACATGCAGTCAGGAGCGAAGGAGGAGAAAAATGTGTGTAAAAACAAAAACAGTTATTACAGAGACCGCGGTCATTTGGCTGGCCAATTACCATCATTCAAAATTCAATGACCTTCACAACCCTAACAGTTACAGTATATTACCATTTGCATTATTTCTGCAAACGTTCCTTATTTACAAATGGTGGTTCATTCGTTGAATATGCTGTCCAATGAGGGGATTCGATTAGGCTAGCCCAGGCAGGCGTAGTTTGCACCGGGTGAAAAGTGATTGCAATCGTTTTGTGACCGGGGTGCTTCCCGGGCATGAGCCGGGTGCCCCGTTCTGGCCGACAGCAAAGTCAGCTCAAAACAAAAAAAAGTGACGTAGGTTAAGCACGTGGAGTGATGAGTAGGATTCTGTGTTCACAAGCAAAAGTGACTGATTAAAAATCTATCTGCCTACCCAATGAAAACTAGTTTAAAATGTTAGTTATTTTTTTGAGAAGTTATTCGTTTTGAGAAGGGTTCGCCTCCCTCACAGTCTTCACCCGGTCACGTGATGGGCACTGCCAGGTGCAAATCGGGCCAGTTTAATAGAATCCCCTCAAGGATTCAATCAGGACAACAGGGGAGTGAATGACGCACCAATCAGGAATGGATCAGTCGCTGTCGCTCTCATTCTGGTACTTGGCTGTTGCTTTGATGGCACGGCCATTTTGCAAAGGCATCTCCTCGTAATCGCTCCTTCATAGAAAATAAATACATACCAGTCTGAGCAGAAACACATTTAGACATTCAAAGCAGGCATATGCAGACTCCGATATCTAGAATTGATCTCAAGACAGTGACGCCTACATCTTTAAGTAGAACGATGTATAACAAAGGCAATGAGAGACAGTGAATTAACATGACTACTTACCCGTATATGACTTCATCATCTGAGTCATTGAGCATGGAGAATGCAGGATTATCCTTCAACTGGGAGTCTAATACACAAGATAATGAGATTGACAAGGCAATAAGTAACCAGACTCATCTTTCAAATCTCATTGCATATTTTTCTTCTCCTCAAGAATCACTTACCATAAATGGCGTCTTTTGAGGGGGAATACACAAATGCTAATGTGTACAAGTAAAAGTTGAGTAATCCATAGAAAGATAAAAATTCAGCTGGTATGTCGAGTTAAGGATCAGATCTAAGTAAACATATCTAATGCATGCAAAGCTCATCAAGATGACAATTTTTTTAAACCTATGCTACTGACTGCAGAATTCACAATAGAAGAGAAGACGTCAGTGGCAGGTAGCCGAGCGGTTACGATTGATGGGCCAGTAACCGAAAGGCTGCTGGTTTGAACCCGAAAGCTGACAATATTAAAAATCTGTCCATATGCCCTCGTGCAAGGCACTTAACACTGATTGCTCCTGTAAGTCACTCTGAAAAAGCGAGTCTGCTAAATGACAAAAAAAAAGACATTGACAAGAAAGGATATAGTTCTGGTAATGGGTTGACAACTCAGCCACAAAGTTGTCTTGCAGAGCCTTGGCACCAAACCTAAGATAGAGTATCGCCATGCTAGAGGGAATGGAACAAATGAGATAATATTATTATTATTATTGTTTGATCCATCCAGTTTAGATACCATGACCAGGCTCAATAGAAGTCAACAGGTGACAATGGCCGTACCTTATTACCAGGACCACAAACGTCAGCGCAGTCAGAAACTTCAGCCGGAGATCTGATGACCAAGATGAGACCACAGTACAATAGAAAGAATATTAGGAAAGGCTAAATGAGAGTGGATGTATCAAATACAACCCCTAACTCTATCGGGATTAGAATATGACAAATGCATCATTGTTACCGGTATAGGGCATGTTCTTGAGCTCAGAACAAGCTCTGACGATGAGGAAGATGAGATACAGGACGTACAGGGTCACCACCACCAGGAAGAAAATCTTCATGCCCTGGAAGTACAACAAAACCTTTAATCAACATGATGGGCGTTGCACTACTACCTCCACCGTCAATGTCCAAACTTCTACCAGGTTGAAAAAAAAAAAAAATTTATACACTGGACATGTGCTTCTGAATTTTCCATAAAAATTATCTCACAGAAGGTAAATGTGTTCCACTCACCTGGAAGTTAGCGATGTCCACTTTGTACTGGTAGGTGGGGTCCTGTAGCTCATTGACCCTGTGGATGTAAAGGAAATTAGAGCTCATAACATCCTTTTATAAACAGAGTATGTTATACAGTGTTAGTTTGACAGAGTCCTTCAGACTTACGTTTGCCATATCCCCAAGGTAACTGCTGAGAGCCACAGGAGGCCGACAATGACCAGTTTAGGAAGATAGAACGTCAGACACTTCCTCTCTCCCTGAGACAGGAACCAGAATAATCCAGGATTAGGAAAAAAAAAAAAAAAAAAAACAGAACACCAGACTTGATTTTGGGTTGCAATACTAAAATATAGAGTTTGGTTAAAGATGAATGTGAGACCCACCTGAACCCGGATGCCGTGGTAGACACAGAGCCAGAAGAGCAGCAGGGAACACAGGAAGAGGGCCTGGAAGAATGCATCCAGAGTCCTCGGAAACCAGCTGTTAACCAGGAACGACAGTGGGAAAAATGGATCTGAAACACAAGAACCCCAGCCATCAAAACAGGTAAAAACCTCAAAGACCTAAAGACTGTAGTGTATATGGGTTTTAACAGCAAGGTTAGGCCGTCAGAAGGGTACGTTCAAACCTATTACACCGTTTAAATATCAAGGCCTGGTGTGCAGTGGAAGGCACAAAGGAAAGTGGTAAACAACTCAATGACTCACCGTTATACAGCAGTAGTAGAGGCAGCAGGATGGACATCCACTTCTGCTCAATGCCCCAGTCTCTCATGGAAAACTTCCTCAGAGAGTGAGCAAACATGCACTGCAATACACAACAGCAAAGACTAACATACAAAGACAAACATAGACAGCAGAAACAATAAAGATGGATTCAATTGCATAGATCTCTTACCGTCACCATGAAGGTCAAAACCACAAAGACAAACCGGAACCAGATCTCCACTTGAGAGAACGAGGGATTATACATCTTCCACTGAGAGAGAGGAGAAAGAAATGTCATTGAAATGCAGTTCAAAGCCACTGTGTGTCAGTAGGATGAGACGCATCTTCAGAAACAGCCAGCTGACAGTTTAAACAGGTTTTCCAGCCAGTGTGTTGTGAGCTCACCATGAAGTTGACCTTGACTTCGTAGGTGATGTTCTCCAGGCCTTTGAAGCTGACATTGATCTGGTACTGTGTGTAATTCAGATAGCCCAGGTGCACCACGATGATCTCATCACACTTCTGCAGGAGGAAACAGCAGGATAGATGCCTTGTTCATTGACCAATTGGTTGGTTGATAACTGATTGATGACTGACTAGTCAATTGGCTGACAAACTGGTTAACTGATTAATGAATGTATAGACCGATATATTGATTGCCACTCACAGCGCCACAGTGCAGCATTCGGGATTTCTGGTGCACGTTGCTGCGGATGTGCATGACGCTGGCATCCTGCATGACTCCCTTCAGCTCCACGTTGATCTCAAAGTGCTGCAGGAAGTCCACCACTGAATAGAGACAAAGGCAACAAAAACAAGTAAATATCCATATGACATGAATGTCTTAGAAGGAAAAATACCATCATTTATAAGGGAGTAGATCTCACCAGTGCTGTGTTCCACCTGCATTATACAGGTGAGCCATAGCTGTTGGTTATAGGTGGAGAGGGGCGGGGACTGCAGGATGAAGGGACCAGTCTGAAACCATATTAGATCCATACTCAGAACATCACAATGTCAAAGAGTGGACATCAAGCTGTGTCCACCAGGACTTGTGGGATCTAAGTGTTCATTTTGGACTGTGCACTTCTTCCTCCCTTTTACCCTCCCAGTCTCACAAATATGTGTAAGCATCAGGGTGGTGTGAGTTTGTGCACTAATAAAAGCCATTTCTGACATAAAGCAAACAGTTCAAGCACATTCCCTGCAATCCTGGAAAGACATGTATTTATATGTTTGCTTGTCTTACCTTTATGGATTGATTTTTGTCCAGCAGTTCATCTCCACTGTATTTAGTCTCCGCAAGGATTTTAGGACCTGCAGAAGAATGAACAAAGTAAGCAAAATATTTCTCCAGGTCTTCAGGACCAGGTCAGGACCAGACAAAGTTCCTGCACAAACAGGCTTGTCACGTCTATAGGCAAAACTAAGTCCTTAGTCTCCTCGACTAGATCCCTTTCCTACAGCAAATCCACCATTGTGCAGACATAGCATTTTCAACATTTTTTTCACTTTAGGAAAATGGTGTAATATTACCAATAAGGATCTTTCTAGTAAGGCTTTAATTAAGAGAAAGAGAGTGAGAAGAAAGTGGACTTATCAGGATTTCCTTGCAGATAAAACTTCAGCCAGTAGACACCAGTCATCACCCTCTGATTATGTTGGCTGGCTGCTGCATCACCCTAACTAGCCTTTCTGGCTCACTGTTTCCCAGCAGTAATATAGACTTGGGCCCACTGCGGGTATACTAAGAGTGTGCACATTGATAGAATATATAAAAACTACATACCTGCTATACCAATGAAGACAGTGAGGCCAAAACAGATCAAGAACACCACAAAGACCAAAACAAAGTGTCTTTTGGAGAGTGTGTAGAGCCGCATGGGGGCTAGCCTGAAATTGAGAAAGGATATCATGCTACAATCAGTTTCCTGAAAACAATCGGAGTCCTCTCTCTGTGATGAACATTTCTTGATTTAAACACCTATGCTCAAGACATTAAGAGGTTGTCATAATAAAATCGAAGCATAAGCCAAATCAGTAATGTAGGCTAGTTTAGGAAGTCTGAGAGGCTTATTATCTGGCCAGCTATAAATTACACACCATCAGCTTTTGGAAACGTTAGATAAGCAATTAGCCACATTAGAAATGTTAATATATTGCTTAGTAACACACACCGGTACCAGAATATAAGACAAACGGAAAAACACCTGCCACCAAAAACACGGTGGCGTGCAAACTAGTTAGTTAACGTGTAAAGTAACGTAGGTGTGTCTGTCAACTTTGCATAGGATCCCGTTGCAAGCAGACGACTGGCAGAAACTAACGTTTTGAGATTAAAATGTACGATATGAAGTGGCAACAATACAACTAAGTTGTAGATCGTCTTAAACATGTGAACTTACACATCCATTTCTGTAGATTCTCACTCTAGAATCGAGATCAAATCAAAACGTCCAGGTAAAATCCACATCCGTATACATCAGTCTGTATGCGACAACCAAATGAAACGTCACCACTGGATGTCGCGGGACTGAAGTCACGTGGGGACAAGAGAGTAGGAGGAGCTTCTTATTGTAGCTCAGTTAGAGGGAGTGGATTTGGTCGTTGCAAGCGCATAAATCAGATTTTCATCCTAATTTCAACTCTAATGAAAAACATGTGATTTCAATTTTGTCTGTATACATCAAGACCCATCATGCATCCAAACCATTAATGTATATGAACCCTGGATTTCTGATGCTGTGTATTGGCCATTGTTAGGTTTTGAAGCCACCTGTCGGCCATATTAGCATTCCCAGGAGGAGCAGTCCATAGGAATTAATGGACAAAATGACATGTATTTAAGTATATTTTATTGTAGTGGGGACAGTAGCATTAGTAATATCAAAATATTACACTTTAAGGAAAATGTTTTAATATATTTTGACATTTTTATGTTTAGCTCACATAATATAATTTAAAAGTATACATTAAGGTATCTGTAATATAATACATGTCAAAAACGAATGTAGACATGAATAAATACATTTCTATAATTTCCTAAATTTGTTTTACAATGGTGGGGGAGTGCCAAGATGTAGGCACGGTGGTTTCAACACAGCGCACCCTATAGGTAATCTAGTGTATATATAAATAATTTATCTAAATTGACTATTTAATCTGCTGTTAGACTAAATACGATGATTGCACACTGTATGGTTGCAGAGATACTTTTGAGAAGATGGGAAACTCCATTGAAATCGTATTAACGATGTGTACATTGCCCCTGCGTCGTCAATGTGCCGCGCGGTGCATTCTGGGCTGTTTTGGGACAAGGGGAGCGCTCCTTCAAGGATGTGAATGGGAGTCAATTGGGCGCCAGCTCAAAACCCCCAAATTAGCATGAATTTCGTGAATAAGAAATACAACATTACAAATCTTTTCCGAGATGTAAGATAACTAACATTTTCTCTGTAATATCGAATAGCTTTGGAATCGTGACCTTATGTACTTTCGAGGAAAATAGGTTTATCGACTCATACCTTTACTTTGAGAAGGGATTGCGTGACGATTTTAGCAACCGCGTGACATCGTGACCGCGATTGGTTGACAGTCTGCTGGTGGGAGACCCAATAGGATTCCTATCTCCTCCTTTCTTTAATATATCTGATGGTAAGGCTATTTTGTAAAACCTCTGATTTGTGTTGTGATTACTCAAAACAGTTGCAAAACGTTTTGTTTTGCAAAGAAAACTCGCGTTTCTATTGGAAAGATGAAGGTAGGCCCTGTTTGCTGAACCTGTCCAATAGAAACAAGTTTCGTTCCATTTTGCAACTGTTTGGAGTAATGAATACACCCCAACACTTGTTGCCTTCACTCATTGGCCTGTGCCTATATCATATAGGCTTCTGCCATAATGACCTTAGAATTTTCTTGTATTAACAGCAGAAGTAACAGCATTTTTTAAACGAAGGTAGCCTATAGGGACACATCATATTTGACGTAAGATCCCATAAAACCGAAAGATAAATAATGAAACGCGTATCTAAACCTGCAAAACACGGAACTGTCCAAAGAAAACCAGTGATGCTTTATAGCGCACCTGAACCACAATGCGCCATGTTGAGGGTGGTGCATGGTTGCAGCTGGATATTCTGTAAAGGCTATATCCATATTGTAAATACACATTGACAAATGTTATTAATTGTATCATTATGTTAATACCTACATGAAAATCAAATGCAGTTAATATGCCTATGTATGCTCACAAATGCTTGTTCATTGTATGTAGAGTAATGATTGAATTAACACAAATACATATATTGGATTATTTAATATTGGTGTAGTGACCCTATAATTTACCTGTAAAAACGATCGTCGCGGTAAGGTGTCAGGTCTTCCTTTAATTCGTTATAGACCTCTTGTATCTTCTTACAGAAATATTTAAATTCACTGTATAGAGGGTTTTCGAAGGCGGAGTAGTCGGTGTCCATCGTGCCGGTGTCTGAGGTCTGAAAATGGCGATGGGAAATAATCCGCAGCCTTTACAAAACAACGCCGGTTTCTCTTTTGTGTTCTCTCGTTTAATTGAAACTGCAGGCAAAGCTTTTTTGTTCGTGCAGGTCTAAAGAAAAAGCACAAAAAACGAGGGGGCGGAAGCGAACATACAAATACAGAGGTGAGAATCACGTGACAATTCAGCACCACGGAGAGAGGGAAGCGACTGTGATTGAAGATCAATGCTCCTACAGCTTTTCATCTGCATTTCTGCACGGATACAAGGTTTACTACATTAGCTTATGGGACTTATGTGCCCAACACACTTTGTTTTAGAGGGCTACTGCTACTAGGAATTCCAATTTTAGCTTCACAACATAGTAAAGTTGATCATTGTTAAATGGAATTAGTAAGCTATTAGAATAAACCTTTACAAGGATAAAGAAATCATACATTTTTCATTATGAAACACCTACAGGGTTCCCACAGGGTTCCAAGGCACTCCGTAGTGCTTGAACGATAAAATAGCACATCCCAAACAGACTAGACACAAAACAAAATCTGAAACAATGACATTTTATTCAAAAGATGCGTGACATATACAATTGTAAAATAATTAACATGGCATGCCTTACTACCGTTCACTATAAACATTCAGTCACCAAATCACTCAGATTTTTTCAAGTTTTTTTTCTCCTATATATGTCTACAACTACATGTACAAAGCACATTTCTGATCAAACGAAAAGCCAAATCCTACAATGTCTACTACAGGTTACCACCTCAAATGAATTCATTTAGAATCCTAAACCAGTGTCCAAGGGAGATCTATACATGTTTTCAGTGGCTTATCCAAACGGTCATGTCATGTGGACTGATGTGCGAGTTGTATTGAAATAATGCACAATCAAAATTGACCAGTCAGTCAACACCATGAATGCGTAGATTTCCATGGTGAGAATAAACAAAAAGATAAAACTCTTAACGGAGTGAAAAAGGTTTCGCTTTCTCGAGGGGGAGAATTGGTGGAAATACACACACTGAAGAAGTTAACATAGATAACACTTATGGGATCGGTTGACCTCACAATTGAACACACTTGACACATACTTCCTTAAATGACTACTACCAACTACACTCAAGGACAGGGCACTTCATCAGATCTTCTCCCATCCACTGCAAACTTCACAGAACACATATTGAAAAGTTGTCTCTTCCCTACTTGCCCACCCCCTCCCATGATCTGACAAATAGGCTACACCAGTAACAAACCCCTTTCAACAGAAAGAAATGTTCAGCAAAGTCAACAAGTTATGTACAGCCTTTAGCTTAAGAAAAAAATCTCATAAATAAATGTACAGACCAGCAAAAAGAAATTGAATATCATAGTTTCCCCCACACTACTAGTGTGAAAGTGAAGGGTTGTCAAACAGTGTTGGTGAGGGGAGGACCTTTCTTTAGAAAATATTGCACAACAAAATTGTTAACACAAAATGAACATTGACAGACATGTTTAAAAAATTGTATTTTCTTTGAATCAGGTCCATCTTAATCCCACCCCAACCAACAACTATCACATGCAGCTCAGAGGAAGAAAGAAAAATCTAATCTAATAATCTCATTGCTGTCAAGACCATGATGTGTGGATCTGGTCCGGAGTGATCTCTCTCTGTCACACAAGTGATCTAGGCCCCTTTGTATTAATCTTCCAAATTATAGTATTTCCATTTTTTGGCACACACGTTTTGAAGTGATCCTAACCATCCATCAAATAGATATTTTAGTTTGATTTAAAAAAAAAAAAATCCAATGATATGTTTGAAAATTAGTAGTGTGGATGATGTTAACAGGTATCTTACCACACTTAAGTCCGCAAATATTTGAAGTGTCTATCTGCTTTTGCACCAGCATCCATCCCCAGCCCTGCAGACTGTTCACAACGCATAGAGACCCAAGCCTGAATGTCTAACAAAAACTAGTCAGCTTAAAAGATTGCAGTTTCAGTTTGCCAAGTTCTACCAGGTTAAGATAACCTCAATTAAGGAGAACGCTATCTTCATAGACTGAAAGAATATAAAGATGTCAGGTTTCTCAGGGATTATAGTGTATTTCTATATTTATACTACTGTACTACAGCTATCCGCCATAATATTGAACATACACAGTGGGCTACGATGAAAACAACTGTCCAACTCCACCAGATCATTTTACAATATTTATGAATGATATGTGGCAGTTATTTACATGACTTAAAAATAATAATAATAATAATAATAATAATAATAATGAAATGGCATAGGTGAAATATACAAAAGTATTTCCTGTACCTTGCTTACTCCTTTAGTGTGGGCTTAAGAGTAGGACACGCCTACACGATGACGCTCACTTCACAGAAGTGACAGCAAGTGACAAATTACTTCATGTCAGGGAAACAAAGGTCGGATTGGTGAACTCTTACCTCTAGGATCTTTGTTTGTGTCCCCGTCAATATGTCACCATGATAAAAATGGGAGATACAGGATAACGGTCACAACTATTCTGTAAAACCATTTTAAAACACACCGATTTTGTAGTGTACAGAACAGCATTTCAATTAAGTCTGTCTCTCCCAAATAAAGCAGACATCTTGAAATCCATGTAAACAAGGTACTAAGATTGTATAATAAACAACATGAATACGAAGAACAATTACAATGTTAAAATTCATATCTGAATACTGTATGACCTATTCGTAACAAGAGGAAAAACAAATGCAGAGATACATTAAACCATATGAGCTACATCTTTTTTTTCCTTCAAATTCCAAGGACTGCCGTTCAGCTTACATCTTTTACCTCTCCAGAGTTTCTGACAACAGGGAAATCAGACAACTTGCGCATTTGCGTGTGCTAGTGCTCCAACAATACAATGCATATATTGAAACCTCAAATCCAGCCAAGATAGATTTGGATTGTAACAAAACACATGGCAGATAACTAAAAAATAACATTTCAAAAGCCTAGATTTCCCCCCCAGAAAGTTTGATCTTTAGGTGTAAAAACCTAAACGCCAAAGCAGTGTTATAAAGTGATGATAACGGTTTCATACAGCAACGGATTTCAGTGCCCAGTAGTACCTGTACGCTCTGGAAAGAAAAAAACGACATCTTCAATCTTCCAGATAGTTTTTTCAAGTATTACTGCTGCTCCTTTTTAAAACCGCACAGAGAGAACGACTCATCTCTCGGGACCATACCGACAGGAAACCCAAACCGTTAGAAGGTTGTAAGTTAAGTCTTTCCACTAGCTAGCTTTCATTAGCTAAAGCAGCATTTATTTGCATGACGACTACAGAAAGCTGAGCTCTTGGGCCCTGTAAGCAGTACAGGGGACCGCTGACTGTGCCAAGGCAAACTATGGCCCTGCTCCAACGCCTGCAGCCCATGCTTATTGCACCCTCTGGTGGCCACATTGGGCAGTGCAGCACCACAGTGTCTCGTTTTCTCGCTTGCGATGCGATATGCAAACAGAGTTCATTTCAGTCTTTTCTCCTATATTAAAGTAACTTCAAATTAAATAATCTTGTCCTTCCAGCAGGTGTTCCGATCCTCGCTAGTATTCAGTGTAAGAGGGGGTGGGACCTCATTTGAGGCGTTGAGTAACATTAGCAAGAGCCACTGCGAAGGCTTGAACAGCAGAGAACGGGTACTGGAAGTCCAGGATGTAGGCGTTGCCGTCAATCCTGCCAAACTGCATCACCTGGTCACAAACACAAACAAACACACAGTCAGAGAACATAGACAGGAAGCTAACAAACAACATTTCAGATTGTCTGAGCTATTTCCCTACTGAATGCTGAATTATATTTATTCCATGTCATATTCTTAGAAACTAATCGATTCACTCTTCTACATTCCTACACTATCTATACCCAACTTCCCATCTATGTGTAAAAACTACATCTCTAGCCAACTCACCTGTCTCCCCTCCAGTTCAATCTGGAAGTTCTTGGCCGACTCCTGTGTGACACGTCCTCCAAAGTCCAGCTGGTAGACCTGAGTGGCCTCATTCCACAGTGGCTGCTTGTTGGCCATCACATAAACAAAGCCCTGGCTTCCCAACCCGCGGTCCTCCTTCTCATTGGCCTTGCGGCACTTGATCTCCTCTAGCTCGCTGGCCGCCCGTAGGCTCCTCTTGCTCTTCCAGCCCTTCTTGCCGCTCTGGCACTGGTTGAGCAGCTCGTCCCCGCTGATGAAGAGCTCAGGTTCACTCTCTGAGCTGTCCTGAAATTCGCTGTTTGTGGGAGCCTTGTTCAGCTTCTTAGCCTTCAGCTGCTGCTCCTTCTGGCCTTTGGGCTTCTTCTTTTCCCTGCTGCCCAGCCGCGGGCTGGAGATCAGAGAGTTGAAGTCACCCAGGGCCCGGCCTTCCTTCTTGGATTTGCCTCCCTCAGCGATGGCCGGTGCATTGGCCTCCTCAGCCCTGCCATCTGCCCGCTTGCGGTTCTTCTTGCCAAACTTCTCAGCACTGCTGGGCACGGGGCTCTCGTTGAGGGAGAGGACCTCCTGGAAGCCCTCTCCGGCCTCCATTGCCATGGCCTCTGGTGAGCCACCATGACCCTGCAGCTGCAGCTCTGCTGGGGGTGGTGGAGGGAGAGGCGGTGGGGGAGGAGGGGGAGAGAGGACTGACTTGTCAACCATCATCTGAGAGTGCTTGGGGGGCATGGGGGGCAGTGTCCCCGAGGGGCTGGGCATGGGGGGGCAGGGGTTGTAGGTGCCCCAGGGGGTGTGTAGGGCAATGGGGGGGATGGGGAGCCCGGCACAGGAGCTTCCCCCCGGGTACATTGGAGGGAGGGGGCAGCAGGCCAGGTTAGACAGGTTGGCTGGATAGCCAGGTGGGAGGACCAGGGTGGCATCCTGCTGGTTGAAAGGGACCGGGGCCACCACCTCCTTAGGGGAGCAGAGACGGGGAGAGCCTGGCATGGGCTGCTGCTGGGGCCCACTATAGGTTGTGCCAGGAGCGTACTGAAGGGAGATCTGGTAACCTGCAGCTGCAGCGGCAGCCTGGAAAGAGGCAGCACTGGGGCTGGTGGGGGACTTGGGGGAGAGGATGAAAGGCAGCCGGGAGATGTCGAGGTGCTGGGCTGGGCTGAGGATAAGCGGGGGTGGTTTGTGGGGTCCGGTGGGGCCAGCAGAGCTCAGAGTACCGGTCCGTTCCTGGGGCACCCACACCTCCTCAGTGGTGGCTGGGTCCCACTGGTATGGCGGTGGCCTCTTGACTGTCAGTCCAGACACATCTGCACCCCCTAGTGCCAGATGCCTCAATGACTGACTCAGTGCTTCATCCTCTGTGAAGGCTGAGTTCACATAGTCAGCCCTGTCTCTGTTCCCACCTCCTCCTCCATTCCCAGAGCCATCCAGGTTGTATGAGGATTGAGAGACTAGGGGAGAAGCGCTGTTGGAATGGACGATCACCGTGCTGTGAGGAGCTCCATTCCCTGGAGGAAAATCCTGTCTAATGATTGTACCTCCTGCGATTCCATTCGCAGTCCCACTGGGAGCACTGCTGGCTGCACTGCTAAGCCCACTGCTGTTACTACTGCACTGACTGCAGGTGTACAGGGCTTTGGGCACCCTTTGTTGGTAGGAAGACGCCAGTGCAGCGTTTTGGGATTTGGCTTTAGTGGGCAGGGTCCTCTGAGGGTCCAGCATCTGGGAAACTTTGAGAGCGGCCTCTCGGCTGTTCCGCCTGAGTGTGGCATGGATCAGACTGCTGTCCAGCCTCTGTCCGGTGCTCCTCCCCCCTGTGGTGTTCTGATTGGCTGTGTCGGGGTAGGGGGGCGGATCTCCACTGGGTATGGAATAGCGGGGAACGGTGAGCCTGTTGAGGGTTGCCGAGGCGTAGGGCAGCTGAATCTTCTTCCCGTCTGTTGAGGAAGAAGAGGAGGTAACCCGGAGGGTTGCTGAGCTTCCCGGGACCTGGAGCGTGTAAATGTTCTGGTTGCAGACAAGCCGCGTTCGAGGCCGGCACACCTCTTCCACGTTACCCCTGCTGTCAAACGTAGTTATCCGCTCATAGCCTAGCGGCGTTGGGTACTGTGCCGCCTGCTGGCCAGGAGGATATAGGGAGAACTCGCCCTTCTTCAGGCACAGGTCCACTGGCGGCGGGGTGCCGTTACTGCCCCCAGCCTGTCCAGAGGCGGCGTTGGCTGCTGCAGCAGAGGCAGAGGCTGCAGCTGCGGCCACCGTCCCAGGGTAGGGGGGCGGGGGGTTCATCTTGCTGAGCTCCAGAGGGGCGCTGAACACCACCGTGTCCCCCTCAGCCAGCTGGGGGGCAGAGCGGGTGGGTTTGATCTTCAGCAGGTGCTCATGTTCCACACTGACCCTTCTCTCAGCCACCAGCCCCCCTGCAGGGTGGGGGACAGGGATCTGGAGCGCACCCTGTTGGAGCTGATGCACTGCTGCACCTGACACCTGAGAGGGGACAGATATCTGGAGCTGTTGCTGCATCTGATGGTGCTGTTGTATCTGCTGCTGTTGCTGCATCTGATGGTGCTGCTGATGCTGTTGTTGTTGCATATGCTGCTGTATCTGTTGCTGCTGTTGCTGCAGCTGCTGTGTGTGTTGCTGCTGCTGTAACTGCTGCTGGAGCTGTTGTTGGTGCTGGAGCTGTTGTTGGTGTTGTTGTTGGATGTGCTGCTGCTGTTGCTGCATGTGCTGGATCTGCTGTTGAATGTGTTGCTGTTGCTGCTGGATCTGCTGCTGCTGCATCTGTTGGTGTTGCAGCATCTGCTGCTGCTGGATCTGCTGTTGATGTTGCTGTGCCAGTTGCTGTTGGTGATGTTGCTGCGCTAGTCGTTGTTGCTGTTGTTGTAGCTGTTGATGGTGATGCTGAAGCTGCTGTTGTTGTTGATGCTGAATTTGTTGTTGCTGATGATGTTGCTGCAGTGGTTGTTGATGGCTCTGTGGATGGCTTTGTTGTTGTTGTTGGTGGTGATGAGAGGGAGGAGGCCCAACCAGAAGCCGGCTCATCTCCAGCCCTCCAAAGATGACCTGTCCAGGACTGGAGTACCTGCTGGGAACCGTGTACTGGGCAGTCAGGATGGTGTCCTGGCCCTGGTCAGACGACCCCCCTGCCCCTGCAGAAGCCACGGAGGAGATGGCCGTGGGATTGGATAGGACGTCCAGCTGGACGTTCTGATTGGCTAGGAGGGACTGGACTAGGCCGATGCTCTGGGTGGGGGACATGGCCTGGGCGGGACTGTGGATGGGGGCAATGGGGATGTTGACAGTGCAGGGAGGGTTGTCGTCGGCCACGCCCGAGGCCCCGGTGACTGGCAGGTCATCCTCATCCTCACTGAAGACGTTGGGGCTGAACACAGGCAGGTTGATGTAGTCCATAGAGATCTTACGCACCTCCGGCAGGTAGATGGTCATCTGTCTGGGCTGAAGGTGGAGCAGACTTGTCTTGTAGATCACTGAGAGAGAGAGAGATAAGTGGAGGGATAGAGAGAAAGCAATAGAAGGGAGGGGCAAAAGAAAGAGGGGAGGAGGTTGTTACATTCATTGGAACCATAGTTAAATCATTTAAATTTCCCTCAGAAGTAACTGATTGGTAGTTACCTGCACCAAGATTGGTTGGCAAGAAGGTGGCAAGTCCCACAATCTTAAACTTTGTCCCCCAAATGTTGGATGTGACCTGAGCAAGGTAGTTATGCTGCAAAAGACAAAACCCACATTCAAATGAGTACTTCTTCAAATCCCTAAAACTCAAATGTATGATGATAGGACACAAAGGAAATCAGAATGCGGTCCATTACCTGTGTGATGTCATCTAAGGGGAACTCTCTGCGGGTGAGACTTGGGGACCCAATGGACGGCTTCCGGATGGGTAACCGTGGCGACCGCGAGATCTCCTGGGTAGCGCGGGACAGTTTGGGGGACTTTCTGGGGTCAATATTGATTCTGTTGGTAAAGGGACAGACTAAGTCTCTACAGAGAAGGTAGCACATGAAAGAGAAAGGTTTAGGGATGCAGTGAAACAAATGAAACAAAACAGTGCATAACATTCAAGCAGCATTAGTAGACAAAAATGCAGTGGCTTAGTCAGTACTTTATAGGTCCAAACAGAACATGTGGGTTTCCTCGAACTCCAAATAATAGAATTGTCCCAAAATATGATGAGTAAAACAAAGAATCTAAATCAAACACATGCTTGTAATTCATTAATGAATGCAGTATAAAGGCTGTTTATTACCTGGGAAGTTTGGGAGACTTGCTGCCTCTGGATATCTTTGGGGATTTCTTGCCGACCCAGTCGTCACTCAGCTCTATATCACTGGAGTCTGAACAGTTACAGCTGTCTATCATCGACGAGATCAGACTGTTCCCATACACCTCATCTGGAAGGAGAGAGGGAAACAGGGGATGGAGAGAAAGAAAGATGGGTGGAGGGTAATACAATGAAGTTGGTGTGATGGGGAAATGATGGGTGTCTGTCTACTGCTCTATGAATAATATCATCAGGGTGATCATTCGTTAAGTGTCACTGACTCAAGAGGCACTACAGTACATCTCTGCATATGGGGATATAAGTCAAACTGACATTGATAGGTTTCCAACCGAACCACTGTGACTTTACCAACGTTTATTTCCTTTATCACAACAAATACATATCCCCAGTGTTAACAGCAGGGGGCACACTTCCTTCACCTCTTCTTAGACATGCAAGAACAAACTGACAAATCATATCCAATTTCAGACGCACACTCACTAACACAACATTTTCAACTTATTTAGTCCCCCAAACTATTGTTTCCAAGTAACTTCTCTCATTCATATGGGGCCCCCGAACCGCAACTGCTCCAGTTTAGGTCAAGATCATTTATTTTATCAGCATTTAAGAGTGAATGGGCTGCATACATTTCATGGCTGGATTCATTTATCACAGGAGAGGGCAGTGGAGAGGGAGGTGATTTATGGTAGATACCAGAGGCCATTAAGTAGTTAACAGGGGCCCAGTCTGCTTTGATCTGTGGCTGGCTGGCTGGCTGGGGGACTATTAAACACTGAGAACACTCATGCCAACCAACACTGTCTGAAACTTCTTAACCACAAGTTAGTCCTACATGTTATATGAACAGAAAAGTACCAGGGGAGCAGGGAAGGAGGCTCTGGCTAGGCAGCAGACTGACAAATTATATTTGAGTAACTAACGGTTATTAACAAGAAGATACTGACTTCACACTTTTTAAGTAAAAAGCAGTCAATCGAGAAGCTGAACCAGCTCCCAAAGCAACAGAATCGTCTAGAATCATCGTTAGAACAGCCATAATGGAGCAGGATTTCAATGTGATATTTTCTAAACAAACACCACCAACACTTTCCTCACACAGTTTCGTCAGAAAACCTCACCTGCTTTGCCGTCCGTCTTGGGGTCCATGATCACGAACTCGGGACGGAGCTTGCTGATGCGTCGGCCCTTGAGGATGGGCACCAAGCCCCCTAGGTACTCCAGGTAGAGGGTGTAGCAGGGCCCGCCCACCTCAGGGTTGTCCTCCGTCCGCTTCATGGTGCAGTGCAGCCGCTCGTTCCCCGCCGTCGGGTAACTCACAAAGTCACGCATATTGTTGGGGTCTGGAATGGGGGGCTAGAGGTGGAGAGAGAGAGAGAGAGAGAAAAGATGAATGGATGAGGTGCATTCTGGCACAAAGCGGTGACTCCTGGTGCTGACTCAAGTCAAGTAGCAATTTTATCCCTTGCTAAACACTTTTTCAATCCTCTATCTTACCCTGGAATTATGACCCTGAATGACCGTTTGTATTGAATGTCAGTCTGTATAAACTGCCAGGTGGGTAAACCAGAACCCTCAACCTCCCCATTTCATAGAGTAGCATATCCTCACCCTCCCAGACACATATCCATACTGTATGCGACATCTCATAAACCCTGTACCTTGATGGTGGGTGTGAAGGCTGTGGTGACGTAAGAACAGAGACGAGAGGGCATGGTGAGCTTTGCCACGTCCTTCTCCTCCCGGAGCGCCCCTGCAATGCCCTGCTGGCACAGCAGCTGCAGGCTGGCCACCCGGTGCTCCACCCGCACCACGTAGAGTACCGGGCCACAAGCCAAGAACAGACGAGAGTCCCGGTGACCCCAGCACAGCGTGGTGATGGGACGCTGGGGAGAACGGGGATGGTGATTATTCTATGGAACTCTTGCATATGATGTGACTTCTCAATAGTATGTTTACCAATGAAAGGTGTTGTGTGTGTGGTACTGAAGATGTGTTGTGGATGCTGGAGTGTGTGTGTGTGTCATCTGTGCCGCAGGAGCTGGTCTAAGTGTGTGTGTGTGTGTGTGTGTGTGTGTGTGTGTGTGTGTGTGTGTGTTATTACTTGTGCAGGCGTGTCCAGTGTGTAGATGTGTTCTCCGCAGACGTTGTAGAACTTGACGACGGCGTTTCTGGTGGGAGGTAGACAGGAGGAGTCGGGGGGCAAGACAGCTCTCTCCATCCCAGCCACGGCCAGGAGATCCCCCTGAGAACACCACTGGACTACCACATCTACCACACACAGAGAAGAGAATACATGAAGAGTTTACACACACAAAACACTTACCCTTAAGAACACCACTGACCAATGTGGGTGATATAGGCCTAGAAAGCAGAAGATAGTGAGAATCTGTTTTTTTTCCCCCAGGTTGCCTAAATCCAAGCAAAATTGAGCTTAGGTGCATCCTGCTTCCATTGATCGTCCTTGAGAAGTTTCTATAACTTGATTGGAGTCCACCTGTGGTAAATTCAATTGATTGGACATGATTTGGAAAGGCACACACCTATCTACAGTTGAAGTCGGAAGTTTACATACACCTTGGCCAAATACATTTAAACTCAGTTTTTCACAATTCCTGACATTTAATCCAAGTAAAAATTCCCTGTCTTAGGTCAGTTAGGATCACCACCTTATTTTAAGAATGTGAAATGTCAGAATAATAGTAGAGAAAATGATTTCTTTCAGCTTTTATTACTTTCATCACATTCCCAGTGGGTCAGAAGTTTACATACACTCAATTAATATTTGGTAGCATTGCCTTTAAATTGCTTAACTTGGGTCAAACATTTTGGGTAGCCTCAACAAGCTTCCCACATTAAATTGGGTGAATTTTGGCCCATTCCTCCTGACAGAGCTGCTATAACTAAGTCAGGTTTGTAGGCCTCCTTGCTCACAGCAAAACGTTTATGAAGGCTGCCTACTTGTTGAACTTGTCAGATATCACTACACACTTTGTTTTTATACAGTTGACACAGATGTTGTTTTTGTTTTGCTGGCCAGTAAAGACTATTTTTAAATTAGACTCTTCCTAGAACTGTCCGCCTGGCCAAACTGAGCAATCGGGTGAGAAGTGCCTTGGTCAGGGAGGTGACCAAGAACCCGATGGTCACTCTGACAGAGCTCCAGAGTTCCTCTGTGGAGATGGGAGAACCTTCCAGAAGGACTACCATCTCTGCAGCACTCCACCAATCAGGCCTTTAATGTAGAGTGGCTAGACAGAAGCCACTCCTCAGTAAAAGCCATGACAGCCAGCTTGGTGTTTGCAAAAAAGGCACCTAAAGGACTCTCAGACCATGAGAAAAATGATTCTCTGGTCTGATGAAACCAAGATTGAACTCTTTGGCCTGAATGCCTAGAGTCACGTCTGGAAGAATCCTGGCACCATCCCTATGGTGAAGCATGGTGGTGGCAACATTGTGGGGATGTTTTTCAGCGGCAGGGACTGGGAGACAAGTCAGGATCAAGGGAAAGATGAACGGAGCAAAGTACAGAGAGATCCTTGATGAAAACCTGCTCTAGAGCGTTCAGGACCTCAGACTGGGGAAAAGGCTCACCTTCCAACAGGACAACGACCCTAAGCACATAGCTAAGGCAACGCAGGAGTGGTTTCGGGACATGTCTCTGAATGTCATTGAGTGGCCGCGCCAGAGCCCGGACTTGAATCTGATCGAACATCTCTGGAGAGACCTGAAAATAGCTGTGCAGCGACGCTCCCCATCCAATCTGACAGAGCTTGAGCGGATCTGCAGAGAAGAATGGAGAAACTCTCCAAATACAGGTGTGCCAAGCTTGTAGCATCATACCCAAGAAGATTCGAGGCTGGAATCGCTGCCAAAAGGTGCTTCAACAAAAGTACTGAGTAAATGTTCTGAATACTTTTGTAAATTTGATATTTAATTTATTTATTGCAAAATTGTCTAACAACCTGTTTTTGCTTTGTCATTTTGGGGTATTGTGTGTAGATTGATGAGGGGGGGGGGAAAAAACTCTTAAGG
Source organism: Oncorhynchus clarkii lewisi (assembly GCF_045791955.1). NCBI lineage: Eukaryota > Metazoa > Chordata > Actinopteri > Salmoniformes > Salmonidae > Oncorhynchus > Oncorhynchus clarkii. The sequence goes on along the minus strand of NC_092150.1, from coordinate 71,693,038 downwards.
TTCATGTCTGAGTATAACAGAACTTATGTAGCAGGCAAAACCCCGAGGACTAACTGTTCAGATTGTTTTTTTTTGGCCTCTCTCTGTTCCCTGACTTGTTATTGCCAAGGGATATTTCTTAGGAACCTGTTTTCAGTTCCTACCGCTTCCACTGTATGTCACCAGTCTTTGGAATTTGGTTGATGTTATTAATTTGTGCAACGAAGAAGAAGCACATCCAGGAACAACGTTACACTATTGAGAGTTGCGCAAGACGTAAAAAAGGAGCATGGTTTGTTTACTTCCTGTATTGAAAACAGATTGCCTCGTCTACAATTTGATCGATTATTAACGTTTAAAAATACCTAAAGTTGTATTACAAAAGTAGTTTGAAATATTATGGCAAAGTTTATAGGACACTTTTGAAATATTTTGTAGTGACGATGCGTTTTTTGGAAACTGTTTTTTTTTTTCTGGATCAAACGCATCAAATAAATGGACATTTGGATATATATGGGAGGAATTAATCGAACAAAAGGACCAATTGTGATGTTTATGGGACATATTGGAGTGTCAACAAAATAAGCTCGTCAAAGGTAATGCATGTTTTATATTTTATTTCTGCGTTTTGTGTAGCGCCTGCAGGGTTGAAATATTCTACTCTCTTTGTTGACATTGTGCTATCATCAGATAATAGCTTCTTATGCTTTTGCCGAAAAGCTTTTTAAAATCTGACATGTTGGCTGGATTCACAGCGAGTGTAGCTTTAATTGAGTATCTTACATATGTGATTTAATGAAAGTTAGATTTTTATATCATATTTTGAATTTGCCGTGCTGCATTTTCCCCGTTTTTTTCCCAAGTGGGACGCAAACGTCCCCTATACCATAAGAAGTTAATACATTTAACGTAACAAAATGTGGAAAAGGTCAAGGGGTCTGAACACATTCCGAATGCACTGTACATATCCAAAAAAAGCATTGGATTGGTGTAAACATGGGCGAGTTTCCTTCCACCATATTTTTTGCAACCAGACTCAGCACAGTCACTTGACAATTGAGATTGACTTCATAATTTAAAGGGCCAATTAGCAGTTGAAACAAAGTGTCATCCTCACCACTGCTTCGGTAAAAAGCTGAGGGATGGGGCTGGAGAAATGTAACCACTTAAAATTCTTAGACAGAGCTATGGATGCAAGGACTGACCATCAATGATATCAAAATGATAGTTTTAACCATTTACTTTGTTTACAAACATTGTAGTAAAACAAGCTTATATTTGGGGTTCTGATGAGGAACAACAGCTGAAACTACACTCGAGACATAAGTTATAGTCTTCAAGAATCAATGGATGTAGCAACTGCTGACTGCCCCTTTAAACCTAACCTATGACCTGACCCATCATCACCTTATGTATGATGGGAAACCCAGCCCAGGTCAGTTTCATAGCGTAGCATAGCTTATGCTGCCCCCCAGATAACAACCCCCCCCTGAAAATACAAAATAAACTACACAACACAAATGGCTCCTAGCCTGGCCCGCGCATGCTTTCTGACCCGAACAATAAAACTGAAACTTAATAATATAAAAAATTAAATAGAAATACTTTTATACAACTGAAACTAAATACAAACTAGCAAATCAGGTCTAAAACTAACTGAAAAATCTAAAAACCAATAGAAAAAAGAAAAAAATGAAATCTATAATAACCTTGATACAAACACATACCTTTTAGGCCAGTGTGGATAAGAGTGGGAGAGAGGTCATCATAGTTGTTCATCAGGCTGATGTCTCCAGAGGTGAAGCTGACCGTCAGCAGAGGCTTCAAACGTTGGACTGTGGAGACAAAGACCACAACAAGACCAGGTCAGAGAGAGGGATACCACAACACAACCACAGAAACAAAGAGACCCAAGGTCAACAGAGTGAAACAAAACCAGGTCAACCATGATCCTATTCTGATTCTATTTCAGAGAGACTGACAATCCGACTAAGACAAATTGCTCTTTCTTATATTTTCTGGAATTCATACCAAATGCAAGCATTCCCTGTATTATACGTTGATAGCTTCTTAGCAACCAAGTCAGAGGATGGTGTGATCAATATGCATTTCCAGTGGGCCATAAAATTGATTGAGAGTGAGGGACACCGTGTGTGTGTGTGTGTGTGTGTGTGTGTGTGTGTGTGTGTGTGTGTGTGTGTGTGTGTGTGTGTGTGTGTAATAAGGGAGGGGTAGTGGGACACAAGGACATTTCTGCATCTTTGGCAGCTGCTCCTAGTGATTAATCTTGGGGTAGTGATCTCTACTGTGTCCTATTCAAAAGCACAAAGACACCCATGCATCTCACCTTAGTACCATCCATCCACTCTCTCAGGGCTATAAATAACACACCTTCATAAAACACAGCCACCGCTGCTCTGAACACCATGTAAATCTTGGGTGCCTCAAAGGGACTAAGGACAACTATCGTGACTGTTCTGTATTAGTCCATGGTTTATGTGAACATACGATCAGTGATGAAGGACAAGGAGGTTTAACTAAACATGAGGAACTGATCAGGTCATGTTGTCAGGGAAAAATGTCAAGGTTCCATCCTACTCTCCGCATTGTGCTACGCTATGAAACTGACCTGGGTTGGGTTTCCCAAAAACATCGTGGCACTAAGATCATCTTAATGCCATTGAAACTAAGTGCTACAATGCTTTTGGGAAACCGAGCCCTGTACTAAACAGTGTGTGATGTACTGGTTGTATCGTTTAGTTAGAAGTAACGCTACAGTGTCATGGTGTAGCAAATATATCAATGTAATCTTTGCAGTAAGACAGCAGCAGTAGAAGGCCTGGCATCTTCAACCAGCGCCTTGAGTCATTCGCTAGCCTGCCCTTCCCGCAGATAATTTCTCAGCGCCAATCAATTACCAGCGACTTTTTTAAATTAGTGAATTAGAGCATAATTATCGTTCCAGCTCAGGCAAGCACTTTTGACACACCGACTGACCAGACTCTAAACACATCACCGGGGGAGGCTGGCCCAGGCATCGATGCAACCAATGAGACGCAATAAAAAAACGTTCAAAAAAACAGTGCACATAAAATGGAGGCCGTTATGTGAGCTGCTAATCATGCACATCACTTCCCAAGGAGGCTGAGAGGTGTTCCACCAAATAAATTCTTACCAAACCAAAGACCAGGGGAGATGCAGGAAACAGAGAGGTTTGTGTAACACACGGGTCTCTCTAACAAAGGCCTATTAAAACAGTTATATCACATATCGGCCCCTTGGTTAAACTGGTAACCTTGTGGCTGTACAGTACTGCTTCCAGGCCATTGGAGGGATGAGGGGAGTTGGTTTTGACAAGAGCCATTGAATTAGGGTAAAATTATGATTCAAATGGAAAATTTGACCCACAGGGTCCCTGGATAATTTTTATGTAGGACTGAGAAGCTCAGTTCTGGTGACTTTAAAAAAAGTCTACTCCAAATGAATGAAAAATTAATTCTGATGACACCCTTTAAATTACAATTTCCACTTCCCGAAATAAGCCCAATAACACAAACCACATTTTCATCCAACCATTTCATGCGGATGAATTACCTGATTCATGAAAATAGTCACGACATGGCTGATGGAAACATGAAATGCCGGTAAAATGTTATAAATGCCGACAGACAATTTGTTTGTTCGTTCGACGTGGTGGGATCTTTTTGTCACGTGATGATGTTTGTGTGGTCCACCCACTACGATTGGGGAAAGCATGCAGTTTATTAGGCTACATATGAAATAAGTTATAATGATCTTCACAGGGTTAGTGAATGTATAAGGTGATGAGCTTGATGCTCCAATAAATATCGAGGGTCTTATTCTGGTGACATGATGATCGATGCTTGCCTACCGTTTGACAAATAAATAATATCACTGTTAGCAATAATCTCATAATGTAGGTAGCCTACCCACACAGCATCTGTGAGCTGTTGGCTAGAGAGCATGAGCCAAGACCAGAGTAGCACCTTTGTTATATAAAGCAACCGTTTTTCTGACAAAACCATCTGAAGAGTTGAAAATGCAATTTAACTTGTATTTTTCCATTCGGTATATGGGAATTTAATGGCAAAAGTTATTTTTATGTGCACTACCTTAATCAGGCACAGCCATTTATCCGCAAAAGTAGGTTTGATAGAAACACATCCCTGGTGGGAAAATATACATATTGTTTCATGCAGATTATCGAATATTCGCATCAAAATCTGTTGCAAATTTGATGGAAACCTAGCTGCACATAGCCATTGCATGGTCCATATTATCAGGTATGCTATTAGCAATAAACATTATCACCTGTAGCTCATCTACATCATAAACAATTAATGAACATGCACCTGTGGAACGGTCATGACACGAACAGCTTACAGACAGTAGGCAATTAAGGTCACAGTTCTGAAAACTTAGGACACTAAAGAGGCCTTTCTACTGACTCTGAAAAACAGCAAAAGAAAGATGCCCAGGGTCCCTGCTCATCTGCGTGAACATGCCTTAGGCATGAGGACTACAGATGTGGCCAGAGAGACAGGACGGACAGCTGATCGTCCTTGCAGTGGCAGACGACGTGTAACAGCACCTGCACAGGATCGGTACATCCAAACATCACACCTGCGGGACAGGTTCAGGATAGCAACAACAACTGCCCGAGTTACACCAGGAATGCACATTCCCTCCATCAGTGCTCAGACTGTCCGCAATAGGCTGAGAGAGGCTGGACTGAGGGCTTGTAGGCCTGTAAGGCAGGTCCTCAACAGATCACCGGCAACAACGTTGCCTATGGGCACAAACCCACCATCGCTGGACCAGACAGAACTGGCAAAAAGTGCTCTTCACTGACGAGTCGCGGTTTTGTCTCACCAGGGGCGATGGTCAGATTCGCGTTTATCGTCGAAGGAATGAGCGTTACACCGAGGCCTGTACTCTGGAGCGGGATTGATTTGGAGGTGGAGGGTCCGTCATGGTCTGGGGCGGTGTGTCACAGCATCATCGGACTGAGCTTGTTGTCATTGCAAGCAATCGCAACACTGTGCATTACAGGGAAGAAATCCTCCTCCCTCATGTGGTACCCTTCCTGCAGGCTCATCCTGACATGACCCTCCAGCATGACAATGCCACCAGCCATACTGCTCGTTCTGTGTGTGATTTCCTGCAAGACAGGAATGTCAATGTTCTGCCATGGCCAGCGAAGATCCCGGATCTCAATCCCATTGAGCACGTCTGGAACCTGTTGGATCTGGGACCTGTTGGATTGGAGGGTGAGGGCTAGGGCCATTCCCTCCAGAAATGTCTGGGAACTTGCAGGTGCCTTGGTGGAAGAGTGGGGTAACATCTCACAGCAAGAACTGGCAAATCTGGTGCAGTCCATGAAGAGGAGATGCACTGGAATACTTAATGCAGCTGTGGCCACACCAGACTGTTATTTCCTTTGTTCAGAAACACATTATTCAATTTCTGTTAGTCACATGTCTGTGGAACGTGTTCAGTTTATGTCTCAGTTGTTGAATCTTATGTTCATACAAATATTTACACATGTTAAGTTTACTGAAAATAAACGCAGTTGACAGTGAGAGGACGTTTCTTTTGTTGCTGAGTTTATTTTAACTGGTTAGCATCCTATTGATGAATTGAATGTCCCCAAAAAAACATGCCTGTACTTCTCACAGAAACCACTTCCATGTCACAATTTTCCCACACAACACTTTCCCTGGTTGCCACTACTTTTGCTCAACAAAGAAATATAATTTTTCTCGTCACAATCTTTTAGGTCACTTAATTTTTAAAAATATATTTAGGTAGGGTGGCATTTTACCCCAAGTTACCCGACAATTGTCCTGGGTTGCATTTAGCCCCACTTTCCCCTATGCACTCACAGTGAATTGCAGAGCAGTAATGTGTTTAACCATGCCTCTGCTAAAAACACCAGGTTTAAAATGGTGCAGTTCGCCCATATTTAGGAGTTAAGAAATACATAAAGTAGGAATGGAAAGCTGGAAGATCCCCCCCTCTTTTTAACAAAGGCCATTAAAACGTCTGTTTCCCCCACGATAGCAAGAATTGTTGTGCACTGACTGCTTGTTAGAATGCATGTTTCCCTCCCTATGGCACTCGTAACTTGAATGAGCCTCAAGAGGAATATTTCTCTCGCAAAGAACATACAACAAGCCAAATAGGTAAACAGAAGATATTCTACTCCAGTGTAGTCTGATTTTTCTATTCATTACTCGTTTTGTTTGCAGACAAAAACTAAATGTGGACTGTTCTAGCATCTTCAAAGTGTACCTTCGCAGAAATATTTAATGTTGCATATTTATTTTTTTCCCACATGGCAGCAATAATTTTGCAGTGGCACAGAGCCACATGTAAATGACTGCAGCGAAAAGACTGAATTGAAAGTAACATTTAATTCTATGTGACCTGAAAGCCATATGGTTGGGGTTATGGGTTTTGGAAGTTCACTCAGAATCCCATTCGTTTTTTGATAGGGCTGCACTGAGCCACCATATAAAACATGACATTGGGGGCCATATTATCCATAAATCAGTTTCCATGACAAAGGCCCAGACTGGCGGTCACTAGGGTGGCAGTGTGACGCACAACCAGGGGTCCGGTGATGTGTGACTTTGACAGCTGTCCGCCACCGTCCCCAAAACCAAGTCAGTTATTAGGACCTCCTTTGTCAAATATCAGCCCTATGTCGCACACGTCCTCCCCGCGCCCACTGTGTCCCCTACTCTCCTCTCTCTTTACTCTGCTCTATCCCTCCCTCTTTTCGTCTATCTGTTTCCTCCCTCCGCTCGGTCACACTCGTTTGTTTTTAGTGGCCTCTTGAGTCCCTGTCCCCTACTCCCCCACAGTCTGGGAGTGGATTGCTTTAATAGACTGAGCTCAATGCAGTCCAATGATCACGGTCCCATTTCCTACCGTTAATTAGTTGGCCCACAGGGAGTTACAAAGGAGTGTGCATGTGAAGTGAGTGTCACAAATGACATACATGTCAAATAATTTAAAAGTTCAATTCTATATATAAACTATGAAGCATTAGGGATCCAATGTCAATATTTTCATACACGTTTCCTAAAATTGGATGTTGGGTTTATATTGCTTCAGGGTCACTTCTCTCAATCATACCCCATTTGACCTTTCTTAAAAACAGGGCATCATAGCAGTTCACTGGAGGAGAGATATAATGTAAAAATTTGAGAAAGAGAGGAGGAAAAATTAGAGGAGAACAGATGGCCACACATCTGCTTTCATCTGCACAGAGGGAGGTACCCAGCTGGACCCAACGCTTCCCTGGAATTCTGCTCCCAACAGGCATCGTGTCTTATCAACGAACCTAAACCTTTTACATATTAAAATTGTATTCTATGGCAGATTAATCTCTCATGCTGTGTACTAGTATTTCTGTCCTGCCAGATTAGTAAATCATAACCCTGGTGAGGAGACAGGAAGACAACAGATTGAGAGGAGAGTGCCTGCTGTGACCCTAGGCTGCCTGTTACTGTAGCTTGAAGGGGGGCATAAACAGAGGATTCTGGAGGGAGAGGATTTGTACCTTTCAGGTTTGGGAAGGGGGGTGGACTGTACCTGTAAAGGTGTGTGGGTAGGGCCTAAGGGGTGTAACTGGGGCGTAGATTGGGTAAGGATTGTAAGAGTAGTGTACCTTGTGGTGGTGTGTAGTCATCAGAGTCTGTGTCGCTCTCGCTGCTGTCCTCCACCAGGAAGCTGGGGTAGTTCCATGACATGCTGACAATGCCGTCTGACTCGTGCAGCAGGATGTGGGCCAGCATGCGCCCGTGGCAGTCCATCACAATCACCTGGCCGTCCGCAGTACCAAACAATACCTGCAGGGGGAGAGACATGACAACACAGTTACACAGAACCAGGGAGGGACACCAATGGTTAAGTCATCTTGGTCCTAGAATCTGGAATAGAATACAACTTTAATTGTCCATATGTTACAGCGAACAATGGACATGTGTCTTGGCCCTAAAATCTACTAAAAATAATGAAAGTGCAGCGCTAGAGAGATGATCAGCTGGAGAGACAGAAACAAACTCTCCAACAAACTAAACTGAGCTGACATCGTGTCAGAGCACAGACAAACAAACAAAAACACCTCCCTAAGACAGATCATGTAGATAAGCAGTCCGGCTTGGAGCTGGGCAGCAGCGAGTCCGGCTTGGAGCTGGGCAGCAGCGAGTGCGACTTGGAGCTGGGCAGCAGCGAGTGCGACTTGGAGCTGGGCAGCAGCGAGTGCGACTTGGAGCTGGGCAGCAGCGAGTGCGACTTGGAGCTGGGCAGCAGCGAGTGCGACTTGGAGCTGGGCAGCAGCGAGTGCGACTTGGAGCTGGGCAGCAGCGAGTGCGACTTGGAGCTGGGCAGCAGCGAGTGCGACTTGGAGCTGGGCAGCAGCGAGTGCGACTTGGAGCTGGGCAGCAGCGAGTGCGACTTGGAGCTGGGCAGCAGCGAGTGCGACTTGGAGCTGGGCAGCAGCGAGTGCGACTTGGAGCTGGGCAGCAGCGAGTGCGACTTGGAGCTGGGCAGCAGCGAGTCCGGCTTGGAGCTGGGCAGCAGCGAGTCCGGCTTGGAGCTGGGCAGCAGCGAGTCCGGCTTGGAGCTGGGCAGCAGCGAGTGCGACTTGGAGCTGGGCAGCAGCGAGTGCGACTTGGAGCTGGGCAGCAGCGAGTGCGACTTGGAGCTGGGCAGCAGCGAGTGCGACTTGGAGCTGGGCAGCAGCGAGTGCGACTTGGAGCTGGGCAGCAGCGAGTGCGACTTGGAGCTGGGCAGCAGCGAGTGCGACTTGGAGCTGGGCAGCAGCGAGTGCGACTTGGAGCTGGGCAGCAGCGAGTGCGACTTGGAGCTGGGCAGCAGCGAGTGCGACTTGGAGCTGGGCAGCAGCGAGTGCGACTTGGAGCTGGGCAGCAGCGAGTGCGACTTGGAGCTGGGCAGCAGCGAGTCCGACTTGGAGCTGGGCAGCAGCGAGTGCGACTTGGAGCTGGGCAGCAGCGAGTCCGACTTGGAGCTGGGCAGCAGCGAGTCCGACTTGGAGCTGGGCAGCAGCGAGTCCGACTTGGACCTGGGCGATATGGCCAAAAATCCATGTCGTACTAAATTGCCGGAATAGATGTGATTATAAACTGGGTGGTTCAAGCCCTGAATGCTGATTGGCTGACAGCCGTGGTATATCAAACCGTATGACCAAACATGTATTTTTATTGCTCTAATTACATTGGTAAACAGTTTATAATAGCAATAAGGCACCTCTGGGATTTGTGGTATATGGCCAATATACCACGGCTAAGGGATGTATCCAGGCACTCTGCGTCGCGTCGTGCATAAGAACAGCCCTTAGCCGTGGTATATTGGCCATATACCACACACCCTCGGGCCTTATTGCTTAAACAGAACGATACGTTTATAACATTTAAGTGCACCAGTTTATATTCCTTTAAACTACTACTCCAAGTTTGATGGTTGTAGCCATATTACCAAACGTATTTCATTTAAAACTTTTCTAATATAGGGTACTTACAGTAATAATAAACGATATCAGCAAAATGCCTGCTCACCCCAAATGGTGGAACTAAAATACTGTGGCTGTGGAAAAACACTTTGTCTTCCTTCCATCATGATCACAGAAATGGTTAGAACCTGGAGTTTTTCCTGGTCAGGTAAGATCACATTATCAGGAAAAACTACTGACCCTAGTCAGTGACCACTTTCATTTTAATGTTCATAAAGAAGCAGTGTCAAGGATTTAAATGTATGACGCGTTACTGTATAATACATAACAAATAACAGAGCATAATACATATTAATATAACTAACAAATATACATGAATATAGCATGTACAGAATCAGTCAAAAGTTGACACCTACTCATTCAAGGCTTTCTTTTTTAAACTATTTTTCTACATTGTAGAATAGTGAAGACATCAAAACTATGAAATAACATATGGAATCATGTAGTAACCAAAAAAGTGTTAAACAAATCAAAATATATTTTAGATTCTTCAAAGTAGACACCCTTTGCGTTGATGACAGCTTTGCACATTCTTGGCATTCTCTCAATCAGCTTCACCTGGAAAGCTTTTCCAATAGTCTTGAAGGAGTTCCCACATATGCTGAGCTCTTGCTGGCTACTTTTCCTTCACTCTGCGGCCCAAATCACCCCAAACCATCTCAAATTGCTTGAAGTCGACTGATTGTGGAGGCCAGGTCATCTGATGCAGCACTCCATCACTCTCCTTCTTGGTCAAATAGCCCTTACACAGCCTGGAGTGTGTTGGGTCATTGTCCTGTTGAAAAACAAATGATGGCGTATCGCTGAAGAATGCTGTGGTAGACATGTTGGTTAAGTGTGCCTTGAATTCTAAATAATTAGCAAAGCACCCCCACACCTCCTCAATGTTTCACGGTGGGAACCACACATGCGGAGATCATCCGTTCACCTACTCTGCATCTCACAAAGACACGGCGGTTGGAACCATAAAATCTCAAATTTGGACTCATCAGACCAAAGGACAGATTTCCACCTGTCTGATGTCCATTGCTCGTGTTTCTTGGCCCAAGCAAGTCTCTTCTTCTTATTGTTGTCCATTAGTAGTGGTTTCGACCATCTCGGCCTGATTCACACAGTCTCCTCTGAACAGTTGATGTTGAGATGTTACTTGAACTCCATGAAGCATTTATTTGGGCTGCAATTTCTGAGGCTGCTAACCCTAATGAACGTATCCTCTGCAGCAGAGGTAACTCTGGGTCTTCCATTCCTGTGGCAGTCCTTACGATAGCCAGTTTCATCATAGCGCTTGATGGCTTTTGCGACTGCACCTGAAGAAACTTTCAAAGTTCGTGAAATGTTCTGAATTGACTGACCTTCATGTCTTAAAGTAATGATGGACTGTTGTTTCTCTTTGCTTATTTTAGCTGTTCTTGCCATAATATGGACTTGGTATTTTACCAAATAGGGCTATTTTCTGTATACCACCCCTACCAGGTCACAACACAACTGATTGGCTCAAACGCATTAAGAAGGAAAGAAATTCCACAAATTAACTTTTAACAAGGCACATCTGTTAATTGAAATGCATTCCAGGTGACTACCTCGTGAAGCTGGTTGAGAGAATGCCAAGAGTGTGCAAAGCTGTCATCAAGGCAAAGGGTGGCTACTTTGAAGAATCTCAAATATCAAATATATTTGGATTTGTTTAACAATGTATTGGTTACTACATGATTCCATATGTTAAACACGGCCCCCCCATCAAACCAAGGGGTCAGGTGGGTGTTACACAATGAGTGGTTCTGGAGCAAGACAGCTTCTGTGCAACATCAGGTGAGTAGTAGAGTATTAGAACTAGTTACCTGCTGGTCGTCAGGTGAGTAGTAGAACTAGTTACCTGTTGGTCGTCAGGTGAGTAGTAGAACTAGTTACCTGCTAGTCGTCAGGTGAGTAGTAGAGTATTAGAACTAGTTACCTGCTGGTCGTCAGGTGAGTAGTAGAGTAGTAGAACTAGTTACCTGCTGGTCGTCAGGTGAGTAGTAGAGTATTAGAACTAGTTACCTGCTAGTCGTCAGGTGAGTAGTAGAGTATTAGAACTAGTTACCTGTTGGTCGTCAGGTGAGTAGTAGAGTAGTAGAACTAGTTACTTGCTGGTCGTCAGGTGAGTAGTAGAACTAGTTACCTGCTAGTCGTCAGGTGAGTAGTAGAGTATTAGAACTAGTTACCTGCTGGTCGTCAGGTGAGTAGTAGAACTAGTTACCTGCTAGTCGTCAGGTGAGTAGTAGAGTATTAGAACTAGTTACCTGCTGGTCGTCAGGTGAGTAGTAGAACTAGTTACCTGCTGGTCGTCAAGTGAGTAGTAGAACTAGTTACCTTCTGGTCGTCAAGTGAGTAGTAGAACTATAGTTACCTTCTGGTCGTCAGGTGAGTAGTAGAACTAGTTACCTTCTGGTCGTCAGGTGAGTAGTAGAACTAGTTACCTTCTGGTCGTCAGGTGAGTAGTAGAACTAGTTACCTGTTGGTCGTCAGGTGAGTAGTAGAACTAGTTACCTGCTAGTCGTCAGGTGAGTAGTAGAGTAGTAGAACTAGTTACCTGCTGGTCGTTAGGTGAGTAGTAGAGTATTAGAACTAGTTACCTGCTAGTCGTCAGATGAGTAGTAGAACTAGTTACCTTTTGGTCATCAGGTGAGTAGTAGAGTATTAGAACTAGTTACCTGCTGGTCATCGGGGGTCCAGATACCACAGGTGATCTGGCTCTCCAGGTTGATCTCTGATGACCAGTGTCTCTGGCCGCTGACCGAGCCCACCAGGACAAAGCCATCACGGTAAGAGATGAGAGCCTGGGTACCGTCATGAGACCAGGTGAAGTCACTCACCTACAGGAAAAGAGGAGGGGGGGGGGGGGGGGGTTGCAGAGAGGACAGGTCAGATACTGTACTCAATGAAGAATTTCCATTGACCATACTTTTTAGCACAGGGCTGCATCTGAAATAGGACCCTATTCACTATATCGGAGTTTTCCAGCTCCAGTCCTCGAGTGTCCCCAATAGCAGGTAGCCTAGCAACGGCAGGTAGCCTAGTGGATAAGAGCGTTCGAATCCCCAAGCCGACTAGTTGAAAACTCTGTTGATTGAGCAAGGCACTTAACCCCAATTGCTCCTGTAAGTTCCTCTGGATAAAAGACATAAAATATAAGCACACATTTTGTTGTAGGCCCAGACAAGCACACCTGATTCAACTTGTCATTAAGCCCTCAATGAGTAGAATCAGGTGAGCTTTTCCAGGGCTACAAAAAAAGTGTTCTGTTGGGGGTACTGGAAGACTAGAAATGGGGAAACACTGCCCTATATAGTGTACTACCAATGGCCCCTATTTGAGAATAGGGTACCATTTTAGACCAGGAATAGGCTTATTCCGTGTCCAGGAAACTGGCCCATAGTGTATCCCACCTGAGCCCCGCGATCGTTGACCAGCTCCACAGACCAGCGGCCCTCGTACTGGATCCACACAAAGATCCCTCCGTCTGTGTCACAAGTGGCCAGTTTCTGAAAGGGCTCGTTCCATCGCACCAGGACCACCTTGAGACACACACCACAAGACAGGAGAACTCAGAATCACATGAGCACCATTTCGCCAGAGAGCCACATTTAGACACTGGAATAAAATACATCAAAGTGTGTCAGTCTAATTTCACCAGTGACGTAAAACAAGTCCTAATATCCTGAGTGTCTTAGATAATGACTTTCTATCAATTTTCACTTCCTTTCATCATGCTGAGCCACTCAGAAGCAGAGCGAGGCAGAACAACTTCAGTGTGTCTTCTGTAACACGCTTCAACATGCTAACTCTCAAGTTATACTCTATACTCATGAACACTAAGTAAGGGGGACCATTTGCACCCCACCTGCCCCCATCCAGAACTTCACTCAATCTGGAGAGAGGGCTGAGTGATGGGGGGGTGATGATGATGGAGTGGGGACTGATTAGCTACTTTGGCTGAAGCGCTCACAGAAAGGGGGAAGAGTGTGAGGGAGAGAGAAAGACAGAGCGATAAAGAGAGAGATGGAGCGAGTATGAAAGCGTTAGTAGATGTGAGTAGGAGCAGTGCAGCTTGATGACCACAGAGTCAAAATGGATGATCCCACTGGCAACAGTGAATCGCAGATATATGGGCTTTTGCACTGACCCAGATGTCACTGAATAGACGGAGCTGTACGGCACTGTATCTGCGTCACGGCTCTGACCTTTAGGTAGTAACTCTGAGGAGGAGAGGGTTGGTGAACGTGCGACCGATGGTGCGTCTGCTTTTGTCTCATTCTAATCCTCGTCTTTCTCTCCCTCTAGTCTGTTTCTCTTACTCTCTTCATCTGCCTCCCCATCATCTATAAGTACCTAGGTGTCTGGCTAGACTGCAAACTCTCCTTCCAGACTCATATCAAACATCTCCAATCCAAAATCAAATCTAGAGAGTCTGCTTTCTATTTCGCAACAAAGCCTCCTTCACTCCCGCCGCAAAACTTACCCTAGTAAAACTGACTATCCTATCCTACCGATCCTCGACAATGTCATCTACAAAATAGCTTCCAATACTCTACTCAGCAAACTGGATGCAGTTTATCACAGTGCCATCCGTTTTGTTACTAAAGCACCTTATACCACCCACCACTGCGACCTGTATGCTCTAGTTGGCTGGCCCTCGCTACATATTCGTCGCCAGACCCACTGGCTCCAGGTCATCTACAAGTCTATGCTAGGTAAAGCTCTGCCTTATCTCAGTTCACTGGTCACGATGGCAACACCCACCCGTAGCACGCGCTCCAGCAGGTGTATCTCACTGATCCTCCCTAAAGCCAAAACCTCATTTGGCCGCCTTTCCTTCCAGTTCTCTGCTGCCTACGACTGGAACGAATTGCAAAAAGTTGGGAGACTTTTATCTCCCTCACCAACTTTAAACATCTGCTATCTGAGTACATAGTCCATCGGCATATAGCCCACCCAATTTACCTACCTCATCCCCATACGTTTTTTTTTAAATTTACTTTTCTGCTCTTTTGCACACCAGTATCTCTACCTGCACATGTTCATCTGATAATTTATCACTTCAGTGTTAATCTGCCTAATTGTAATTATTCACTCCTATGGCCTATTTATGGGCCTACCTCCTCATGCGTTTTGCACACAATGTATATAGATTATTTTTTTTCTACTATTGTTATTGACTTGTTTATTGTTTACTCCATGTGTAACTCTGTGTTGTTGTCTGTTCACACTGCTTTATCTTGGCCAGGTCGCAGTTGCAAATGAGAACTTGTTCTCAACTAGCCTACCTGGTTAAATAAAGGTGAAATAAAAAATAAAAAAATGAAAACCCACGTTCTGCCATCCTCCCTCTCTCTCTATGCATCCAAAACACACTTCTTTCCCTACCTCAATCTCCCATTCTCACTCCCTCTGTTTGTCTGGTCTTCTGTAGCATGACTGCCTATTCCCAGAGGTATAATCCCATGCTTGGTGCACCTCTCCACAGACCCAAAGCACGTGGAAAACACACACACACACACACACACACACACACACACACACACACACACACACACACACACACACACACACACACACACACACACACACACACACACACACACACACACACACACACACACACACACACACACGTGTACAAACAGGCTTTATCAGGGCTTACACTGACTGCAGGCCCATCAGATCAGCTCCCCTATGGGCTCAGACCTAGATTACCCCGCTAGGCTCTGTCTCTCTCCATCACTCTCTGCACTCCTATATAGCACAGGAACCACTTTCACTAGAACACACTGTGTACAGTCACAGGTCAGAGTTGAAAACCTGTTCTGGGGTCATGACCTCCGCTCAGATACAACTGAGAGACAAGATAGGCAGAATTATAAAACAGATCTACAGAACGTGCAGATTAAGTCCCTGTCCAAGCAAATGCACTGTGTCAAACACACCTTCAAAAAGACTGAAGAATAAAGGATGTATTCACCAGCTGTCATCAGCCCTCCCAAACACAGTGTTGTTAGTATTCATTTGTACATACATAAACCCATCTCCACCTCCAGCTGGGCACAACAGGTGAGCATCTGAACACCCATCCCTTCTACAGCCTCTCCTTACAGCCTAAAGCCTGAGTAATAAGGGGTCCACTACGCTAGATTTACAGTGCTCTCCCACCCACTCACTCTGGCATAAATCCTTCTGCAGTACTATAGGCCTGTCCCCAGTACACACCCACAGGGGAGCCACAGCACAATGAGACCAGGCCTGCTGCTTTAGGGCTGGAGATAGAACTGTAGGTCCTTATAATGATATGTCTCTGTAGGGCAGGCCATTCACACACAGCTGAAAGGACCCCTATACATCATCAGGCTATAAAGTCACCAGGTGATGTGGGGGCATCAGGGCAGGGAAAGAAAGCTCATTAGGTTTTCACCGTGATGATGACACTTTCTAGAGGCATGACCAGACTACACAGACAAGGGATGAAAAAATAAATAACCAGACTGTTTTTCTAAAGGCTAGTCCAACCATTTTATTTTGGCCTATAGCCTGCTGCCACTGCACCGTCTACAACCTCACTGAAGCGAAACGTATTTGTCGGCCTGCATTATACAATCTATTACTGCAGTAGTCAGGGGCACAGGCCTGTACCCCTTGATTAAATGGGGAGGAAATACAAATACAGAGATCCTGATAACAGCTTTGGCTACACACACATATACAGTACCAGTCAAAAGTTTGGACACACCTACTCATTCAAGGGTTTCTTTATTTTTACTGTTTTCTACAATGTAGAATAATATTGAAGACATCAAAACTATGAAATAACACATATGGAATCATGTAGTAACCAAAAAAAGTGTAAAACAAATACAAAATATATTTTATGTTTTGGATTCTTCAAAGTAGCCACACTTTGCCTTGATGACAGCTTTGCACACTCCTGGCATTCTCTCAAAAAACATCATGAGGTAGTCACCTGGAATGCATTTTAATTAACAGGTGTGCCTTGTTGAAAGTTAATTTGTGGAATTTCTTTCCTTCTTAATGTGTTTGAGCCAATCAGTTGTGTAGTGACAAGGTAGGGGTGGTATACAGAATATAGCCCTATATGGTGAAAGACCAAATCCATATTAAGGCAAGAACAGCTCAAATAAGCAAAGAGAAACGACAGTCTATCATTACTTTAAGACAATCCGGAACATTTTAAGAACTTTTAAAGTTTATTCAAGTGCAGTCGCAAAAACCATCAAGCGCTATGATGAATCTGGCTCTCATGAGGACCGCCACAGGAAAGGAAGACCCAGAGTTACCTCTGCTGCAGAGGATAATTTCATTAGTTACCATCCTCAGAAATTGCATCCCAAATAAATGCATCCCAAATACATGCTTCACAACATCAACTGTTCAGAGGAGACTGCGTGAATTAGGCCTTTATGGTCGAATTGCTGCAAAGAAACCACTACTAAAGGGCTCCAATAATAAGAAGAGACTTGATTGGGCCAAGAAACACGAGCAATGCACAGGTGGAAATCTGTCCTTTGGTTCAATTAGTCCATATTTGCGAATTTTGGTTCCAACCGCTGTGTTGCCGCATGTATGGTTCTCACCGTGAAGCATGGAAGAGATGGTGTGATGTGTGGGGGTACTTTGCTGGTGACACTGTCTGGCACACTTAACCAGCATGGCTACCACAGCATTCTGCAGCGATACGCCATCCCATCTGGTTTGTGCTTAGTGGGACCATCATTTGTTTTTCAACAGGACAATGACCGCAAACACACCTCCAGACTGTCTAAGGGCTATTTGACCAAGGAGAGTGATGGAGTGCTGCATCAGATGACCTGGCCTCAACCCAATTGAGATGGTTTGGGATGAGTTGGACTGCAGAGTGAAGGAAAAGCAGCCAACAAGTGCTCAGCATGTGGGAACTCCTTCAAGACTATTGGAAAATAATTCCTCATGAAGCTGGTGGAGAAGGACCAAAGTGTGTACAAAGCTGTCGTCATCTAGGCAAAGGGAGGCTACTTTGATGAAACTAAAACATAATATATTTTGATTTGTTTAACACTTTTTTGATTACTAGATGATTACATATGTGTTATTTCATAGTTTTTATGTCTTCACTATTCTACAATGTATAAACAGTAAAAATAAAGAAAAACCCTTGAATAA
This sequence comes from Oncorhynchus clarkii lewisi, assembly GCF_045791955.1. Classification (NCBI taxonomy): domain Eukaryota; kingdom Metazoa; phylum Chordata; class Actinopteri; order Salmoniformes; family Salmonidae; genus Oncorhynchus; species Oncorhynchus clarkii. Next base: position 71,675,310 of record NC_092150.1, on the reverse strand, counting down.
ATAGGTGTCCAAACTTCTGACTGGTACTGTATACACACACACACAAGGGGAGAGCGTGAGTGTGCGTATTTAGCCCTGTGTGGGGCTGGGGGGATTAGTGTGAGCTGGTCAGGCGGCCTGAGGGGGACAGCTGAGTGCCTGGACCGCACCGTGACGCAGTGATTTAGGGGATCAGACGTCACATGGAGACAGACAGGATCAGACTTGGCAGCTACAGAACTCACAGGGCCCAGGGAAACAGCGCACTAAAACAGGACAGCCCCAGATACAGGCTAAACCAGCACAGTAGCCCAACTTTCCCTGTCCGGGGCCCTTACAAGGATTCTAATTTAAAGGGCAGGAACGGGCATACCAATGTACAGCCACACAACATGAACTAGGATATATACAGTGAGCACCAAACATATTGTGTTGTTTTGGCTCTGAACACTTTGGATTTGAAATGACACAATGACTGAGGTTAAAGTGCAGAATGTCTGCTATAATTTGAGGGTATTTTTATCCATATCGAACTGTTTCGAAATTACAACACTTTCTGTATATAGTCCCCCCATTTTAAGGGAACAGTAATGTAATGTGACAAATTCACACGTATTAAAGTTGTCAAAAGTTTAGTATAAATATCATACCCCCAAAAAATGCTAACCTCCCTTGTTATTGTAATGGTGAGAGGTTAGCCTGTCTTGGGGGTATGATATTTGTTTGTCTATAAATTTCTCACTCATTAATCATGATTCATTCAGGATTATCCGTAATCATGGCAGTATCCACATTAATGTAGAAGTGTCTAGAAACATTATTCTTAAAACGGGAGGTCTATGTACAAAAAGTGAGGTAATTTGTCAAAAGGTTCACCTGATATGGATGAAAAAAAAAACTGAAATGAAAGGTGACAGTCTGTACTTTAACCGGAAGGTTGCAAGTTCAAACCCCCGAGCTGACAAGGTACAAATCTGTCGTTCTAACCCACTGTTCCTAGGCTGTCATTGGAAATAAGAATTTGTTCTTAACTGACTTGCCTAGTTAAATAAAGGTTAAAAAATGTAAAAAAAAAAAAATTTTAACTCACAGACAGTGTATAATTTCAAGTGCTGCAGTACAGCGTCAAAACAAAAAATGGCACTGTCCCAATACCTTTGAAGCTCACAGTAGCTAACATTCAATAAGTCTGTTCACAAAATATAAAAACATAAAATAAAAAAATACTTTCTCTGCCTCTCCCACTAATAACGGCATTCAGGTAACAGAGAGGCGCCAAGTTCAAATCCCCTTAACACTAATATCCTGACAACTGCAGGCCATTGACCACTTTTATCTGGAAAGTTGGCAGCAACAGCTGACAATTGGCAGGCTGGCAGTGAGTGTCATTGTGGCCCTGGCCCCTGAATGGCCCCTGCCTGTGACTCAGGGACCCAGCAGAGAACCAGCAGGGACCCACGGAGGACCCGGCCAGCTTCACTGAGGTGGCAAATCAAATAAAGGGACAACTGTACCATGCATTGCCCCAGCAGCCCAGTCAGCAGAAGGGGAGAGGACACTTGTACTGTAGAAATACAATGAATAGAACGGGAATCCCCATTCAACTTTCCAGGGTTAGAGGTTCCAAGCCATCCTATTCATTCTATTTCTATGACTGGTACAACCAGTAGAGGAGAGGAGTGAGGACAAAGGTCTGCTGGATCCAAGGTTGTCAAGGTGGAGGGGAGTGTTCTTTATACAGTGAAATGGAGATGAGGGCAGGTTCTGCTGATGTGCAAAAAGGCATCTTAGAACAAAGTGAGAACAAACTTATCCAGCTGTGCCAAATGGAGTACACTGAGTGTACAAAACATTAAGAACACCTGCTCATTCCATGACGGACTGACCTGGTGAAAGCTATGATCCCTTATTGATGTAACCTGTTAAATCCATTTCAAATGAGTGTAGATTAAGTGGAGGAGACAGGTTAAAGAAGGATTTTTAAGCCTCGATACAGTTGAGACATGGATTGTGTTTGTGTGCCATTCAGAGGGTGAATGGGCGAGACACAAAATATAGGTACCTTTTAACTGGGTATGGTAGTAGGTGCCAGGGGCACTGGTTTGTGTCAAGAACTGCAACACAGCTAGGCTTTTCACTTAACAGTTTCCCGTGTGTATCAAGAATGGTCCACCACACAAAGGACATCCAGCCAACTGGACACAACTGTGGGAAGCATTGAAACAACATGGGCCCGCATCCATGTGGAACGCTTGACACCTTGTAGAGTCCATGCCCTGACAAATTGAGGCTGTTCTGAGGCCAAAAAAAGGGGGTGGGGGGTACAAATCAATATTAGGAAGATGTCATTGCCCTTAGGAGCTGATCTAATATCAGTATAATGTTTTTGCCCCTGATGGTCATTACTGGATTGGGGGAGAGTAAACTGATCCTATATCAGATCCAACTCTCTGGGACTGTGTTAACATTCTGTTCAGGTTTTCAGCAACATTTAGATAATTACAATCAGCACCCATCTAGGCAACATTTAGGCCCACCCACAGCTATAAAGACATGCACTGCATAACAAAGACAAACCATGTTAAAGAGGTGGTTGTCCAAAAACTTGCAACTCAGTGACAGAAGAGCGTTCTCCTCAGTGACCCTCTCTGTGATGGGAACTCGAAGGGCAGACCGCCTGAATCAGCCAGCACACTACAAAAGTAAAGACGCAGTCAAGCGTCTTACAGAATACCGACAGAGCAGACATGTAGAGAGAGAGAGGGACACACACATACACACACACTCCTCCTTTTCCCCAACTCCAGCTCTCCTCTGTCTCAGTGTCTGACGTGACATTAAATCAGACCCGGAACTCAATTAGAGAAAAACGCTGTGCTAGGACCAACGTAGGGGCGGGGGGGTGATTTGCGGCCGGACACCAGAACAGGACCTGGAGATATTTTATGGGAAGATGAAGCGTTGAGTAGGGGCTTTATTAAATATCGATATCTGATAATATGACACAGACGACTGGTCCTAATGGAAGGTTAGGATGAGTAGAGGAGTGGCCACTCGCAGACTAGTGGGATTTGCCTGGTTTTACCATGGAGTTGGCAGGGTTTCCGCTATCACTGCATAGGCGGCGCAAGACCCCCTTCAAACACACATATCCCTGCACCTGAGATGAGACGAGTGTGAACTGCATTACAACGTCCTCTCCAGGGATAGATTAGCAGCTAAAGCGGTCACTAAGCATGCTGGCCTGTGACACCAAACACAGCACACGCCACTGAGGCCAGGGTCACTCACTCTCTTCCTTCCTGAAGGGGCTCTGGAGTAAAAACAGAGGTAGAGGCATGTAGGGTTGGGCGATGTCAACTTTTCTCCTATCGTGATTATGTACCCATAAAACATTGTGAGATATATGATTATTTCAGCCCCATTGGCCACTGCCCCCCCCCAAAAGAAATTGTTGGTGAAAAGAATAACAATAATTAACAAAACCTCAGCTAAAACGACAGTTGGGCTATAGCACGAAATCTAATGCAACTTTATGACAACATCTTCATAGGCTAAAATATTTTGGAAATAAGCTACTGTTCATAACTTCAACTTGTCTTAAAGCTAGTATGATAGGCCAGTAGGAGGAATGAGGATGGGTTATTGGCGATTTGGCTTTCAACCTTGCATGGATCATTTCTTTCTTAAGCTTTAAACTTGTAATAAAATAAACAATTCTATAGGCTTTTGATATTGTTTGATTTGTCTCATTTTCATTGCTCTGGCTACTTAAGTTTAGGCTATTCAAATCTCTTTCTGACTGGACATTTTGCTGCTTTGGTGGGCTTCTCCGCTCTGTCTGGCCTACATTCCTCTCTTGTGGTCTGTAAGCTATATTAAAACATATTTATTGAAATAGGCTACAGCAAATAGGAATAGGCAAATTATTTGGAACGTCACTTGTGCGCTACCAAGTTCAAATAGGCTAAACCATCGTCTGTCACCATCACCTGCCAATTCATGATGTCGTCACTGTCGACAACTGATGTCTATCATCTATCATGTCTAAGATCGCCCCAACCCTAGAGGGATGTAGAAAACAGAGGGGTGTCAGAAGACATGAGGGGAGAGCTGCCGGAAAGAGGAAGACAGGTTATGGGAGGAAAGAGAAGGAGGGGGCAGTAAGCAGGAGAGAGGGGTGTCAGAAGACATGAGGGGAGAGCTGCCGGAAAGAGGAAGACAGGTTATGGGAGGAAAGAGAAGGAGGGGGCAGTAAGCAGGAGAGAGGGGTGTCAGAAGACATGTGGGGAGAGCTGCCGGAAAGAGGAAGACAGGTTATGGGAGGAAAGAGAAGGAGGGGGCAGTAAGCAGGAGAGAGGGGTGTCAGAAGACACGTGGGGAGAGCTGCCGGAAAGAGGAAGACAGGTTATGGGAGGAAAGAGAAGGAGGGGGCAGTAAGCAGGAGAGAGGGGTGTCAGAAGAACATGAATGGGGTGCTACAAGAAAGTCACGGAAAGCAGGTAGAAACCGAGAGAGAAGCAAGAAAGGAAAGAGGATAGGCAGAGCTAGAGACAAAAACCCCCCTGAAGTCTGAAAAGCAGCCAAGCCTATGCCCGTAATATGAAATGGAATGACTGTGTACAGATATAAACCTTGATTCAAAGCAGGGTACTGCCAGAGACCTCACAATACGATACTATAACAATACTTTGATGGCCATATGATATGTATTGTGATTCGATACTGTTATTTTATTGCAATTTTGATGTTCCAAACATATTGTTTTGGAACACCTTCCTAATATTGAGTTGCACAACCTTTTGCCCTCAGAACAGCCTCAATTCGTCAGGGCATGGACTCAACAAGGTGTCTAAAGCATTCCACAGGGATGCTGGCCCATGTTGACTCCAATGCTTCCCACAGTTGTGTCAAGGTGGCTGGATGTCCTTTGGGTGGTGGACCATTCTTGAATCTGTTGAGCGTGGAAAAACCCAGCAGCATTGCAGTTCTTGACAGAAACAAGTGCGTCTGGCACCCTCTACCATAACTCATTCAAAAGGCACTTAACACTTTTGACTTTCCCATTCACCCTCTGAATGACACACATACACAATCCATGTCTCAATTGTCTGAAGCCTTAAAAATCCTTCTTTAACCTATCTCCTCTCTCCTTCATCTACACTGATTGAAGTGGATTTAACAAGTGACATCAATAAGGGATCATAGACTAACCAACTGAAAGCTATGTCATGGAAAAAGCAGCAGAAATAAAAGTGTTGAAAACATGTTGGCTAACTATTTAAAAAGAAGATGGAGAACAAGCTATAGAATTCAAAATACCGTAGTTTGTAGCAGGTACAGTCGTCTTGCGCCAACTAGCTATAGTTAAAAAAATATATATATATACCATTTTTTTAAAAAAACAATACATCTGCCTCAAATATCAATATAATATCATATAATTTCCCCTCCCCATCACTACCATGCATCCATTAGGACCGATTAAGACTATGAACTAGACCCATCTAGTGTATCATACCATAGTAAAGGCTAAAGAAGAGAGGGCAAAGGCACAGAGAGAGAGAGAGATGTTATTCAGGTTGCAAATATAAACATTCTGTTACCAGCATTATTCTGTACAGTTTTTGCCATAACCTCAGATCTGTAAACTAAGACCAGTTTGTGCAGTGAAGAGGCTGGTAAACAGGTAGCAGAGGAAGCAGTGTCCCCAGGGTCTGGTAGTATAGGTAATAGTGCCCCCAGGGTCATGTATGTCTCTCTGTAGAATGCTTGGTCTGTCTGAAACATGCAATCACACGACATAACACTGGGCTCAGGGCAGGCATGTTGAAAAACAGACTCCAGACTGAACCCATGGGTACTGGCAGGTGTGTGTGAGAGTGTGTGTCTGCTCATTGTCTACTGCTGCAGAGGGGCTTGAGATGGTGTGTCACACTTCAAATACCAAAGTTAACACACACATTGCAGCCTGGTGTGCCTCCATAAACCTTCATTTCGGAGTCTGTAGTGACGTCCACAAAGGATTTTTTTCTAATTTCTTATTTTTAGCCCCAAAAGTAAAACGGGCCCCTTGAGATTGGCACTGTTAAGGTTCCTACATCAGATCAAACAAAGCACACACAAAATAGAACAAAAAGCCAAGGCTGTGTTGTCATCAGAAGGACTGATAAGACTCCCATTGGGATTATAGGCCTACTGCTACATTGGAATTCGATTGACAGTCATAACATCTATTTTTATCATTTTTATATTAAAATACAGACACTCCCACTATAAAGGCGCTGCTTCTTTTGAATTGTGTTTTAAAATGAGTCTCAAAGCAGACAGTGTCGCTGCTAATAATAAGCTGTTTTATGGTCTTGTCTATTTGGACAAATCTGGGCTTTTTGTTTTGGTTCAAAATGGATTTGCAGTGAATATGGTGGTGTTAGAACAGATTAGAAGAATCCATTTTACTCCATTATAAACACACACACATCCCGTGATGACACTCAATGAGGTGGACCTGGAACATCCCAAAATCAAGCTGACATGAGAGGACTGAGGACCTAGCATACACCTGATGAGACAGCCCGATGGCAATAAAGCAAAATAAGGTTCATGACCAGAAATGAACAGATAATCACATTATCTACCCCTTTACATCTCCCTGTGTGTCTGTTTTACATCTCCCTTCAACTATCACTATCTTGGTTTCTCCCTCGCTCATAGAAACAAGTTGGCTGCCCTGCACAGACTTCTACTTCCATCTCCCTCACTCCCTCTCTTTGAAGTGACAGAGCCTGTGCTCAAGCCACAACTGATGCAATCACCAGAGCAAGTGTCTCATCCCTGGATCTTGATGCTTTTTCTCTGGCCTGCAAACAGACTCTCTTCCTCTTTCTCGCCCTCTGCCCCTCCCTCTTCTAACACCTACTCTTCTAACTTTTCATAATTATCTCCCACTCAGTGGCCCTCTATCCCCCTCTCCACTCCCACCTCGACTTCTCTCCGCCCAGCCAGCTTAGGGTAAATAAACAAACATTAAATCTGGGAGGTGGGAAAAATATGATGACTTTGCCATTACCTTGACATGACTTCTTCAGACACTCATATTCTTAAACCTAACAATAGGTGTGCAGCCTCTCCTCTCCTGCCAGCTTAAAGAGATTCTCTGATATTTTTGTATACTTTTTAACCAGTAGTTCTGAATGTAGCACTGACTCACAAGCCAAAAGTGGTCCCTGTAAAGTGTATCATGCCACATACAGTGCCTACAGAAAGCATTCACACCCCTTCAATCATTCCAAATTTGTTGGTGTTACAAAGTGGGGTTAAAATATATTTCTCATTTTTTGTCAATGATCTACAGATAAATAAATAAATACAATTTAAACAAAATGTTTGAATTTATAATAGCTTGATGAGCTAAGTATTCAATCCCCTGAATCAATTCATGTTAGAATCAACATTGGCAGCAATTACAGCTGTCTTTCTGGGTAAGTCTAAGAGCTTTGCACACCTGGATTGTACAATATTTATACACTATTAAAAAAATATATATTCTTCAAGCTCTGCCAAGTTGGTTCCTAGAGAGCTATTTTCAAGTCTTGCCATAGATTTGAAGCAGATTTAAGTCAAAATGTAACTAGGCCACTCAGCAACACTCATTTGGCCTTATGTTTTAGGTTATTGTCCTGTTGAAAGGGAAATGTGTCCGTGTCTGTTGGAAAGCAGAATGAACAAGGTTTTCCTCTAGGATTTTGCCTGTGCTTAGGCTGGACAAAGTAGAATTTTACTGTTTAACGTATGACCCACCTTACCTTTCTCCACACCCCGCAAAAATCAAAATCAAACGGAATGTGTTTGACGTGATGATGCGCCGCCGAAAACAGTTAGCATGGCCAGCAAAGTACATCGCCAGTGGCACGCATGCACACACTTCATGCAGATCAGCAGCTCCACAATGATGTGACCAACTTGCTCCAAAGTGGGGGCTTTTTGTGGAAGCCAGACAGGACAAGGAGGATGTCGTGAGCAAAGTTACTGGGCTAGAATTTAGTCAAGCTTGCTCTTTATAGATTTATGCTTCTAATTGAGCATGTTATACAAAAACATTTTTGATGATAGAGTATAGCCTATGGCTGGATTTGTATTTTTCCAATAATACATTAATTTGGCAGACCTAACTTAATTGACCCTATTTCTACAAGGCCTAGTCTATGAGAGGCCTAATCATATTTCTATGGATATTTTGTTAACGCCTATAGGATAGATATATATATATATATATATATATATATACATACATACATACATACATACAGTGGGGCAAAAAAGTATTTAGTCAGCCACCAATTGTGCAAGTTCTCCCATTTAAAAAAATGAGAGGCCTGTAATTTTCATCATAGGTACACTTCAACTATGACAGACAAAAGGAGAAGAAAAAAAATCCAGAAAATAACATTGTAGGATTTTTAATGAATTTATTTGCAAATGATGGTGGAAAATAAATATTTAATTTTAATATGATTACAATTGTTTGGCAATCATTCTTGAATTAGATTTACATTTTTAAATAGTCTACTCTATTACCCTATTAAATGACGAGAATATATATATATTTACATTTTTTTTTTTTTAAATCGGGAATAAATGAACTGTCACAAGTTATACTTCCCACTGTGTTTAATTTCTCATGGTTATAACAACATTGTAACATCTTCATTCTTTTTAAGAAAACCTACACTATTTTTCACATGGAATAATATAACTCTTGAAGCTCACATTAGGCCTAGGGCCTGCACAAGGGTCTAGGACAATGTGGTAAAGTACTGTTATTCCTTATCCACTTAAATGTTTTTATTTATTGTTTAATTTAAAACATGAAAAAAGATTTGCTCGCTCGCCACACTTTTCTAGGGAAAATCCATTAAACAATTTTGACTGGCCTTAGATATATTACATTTATTTTTTTCATAAACTCCCTAGTCCTTGCCGATGACAAGCATACCCATAACATGATGCAGCCACCACCATGCTCGAATTAAGAATGATACTTGGTGATGTGTTTGTGTGTTACCTCAGGCCACTACTTCACCATCACATATTTACAATGCAACATCCATGCATATGTGTGTGTAGAGTGTGTCTTATGTGTATGCGCCTGTATGTCTCTTCACAGTCCCCGCTGTTCCATAAGGTGTATTTTTATTTTTTAAATAAATGTTTTATCTGATTCTACTGCTTGCATCAGTTACGTGATGTGGAATAGAGTTCCATGTAGCCATGCCTCTATGTAGTACTGTGCACCACCCATAATCTGTTCTGGACTTGGGACTGTAAAGAGACCTTTGGGGACATGTCTTGTGGGGTATGCATGTGTGTCCGAGCTGTGTGCTAGTAGTTTAAAAACAGACACCTCAGTACATTCAGCATATCAACACATACAAAAAAGTAATGAAGTCGATCTCTCCTACACCTTGAGCCTTACATGCATATTATTATGGTTAGCTCTGTGTACATTTAAGGGCCAGTCGTGCTGCCCTGTTCTGAGCCAATTGTATTTACCCGAGGTCCCTTTTTGTGTCACAAGACTGAACAGTACCCCAGGTGCGACAAAACTAGGGCCTGTAGGACCTGCCTTGTTGATAGTGCTGTTAAGAAGGTAGAGTAGCGCTTTTTTATGGACAGACCTTTCCCCATCTTAGCTACTGTTGTATCAACATGTTTTTACCATGACAGTTTACAATCCAGGGTTACTACAAGCAGTTTAGTCATCTCAACTTGCTCAATTTCCACATTATTTATTACAAGATTCAGTTGAGGTTTGGAGTTTAGTGAATGATTTGTCCCAAATACAATGCTCTTCGTTTTTGAGATACGTAGTACTAATTTATTCCTTGCCACCCATTCTGAACCTAACTGCAGCTCTTTGTTAAACTTTTCAGTGATTTCACTCGCTGTAGTAGCTGATGTGTATAGTGTTGAGTCATCCGCATACATAGACACACTGGCTTTACTCACTTTACAAAATTCAAAAAAGTACAATGCTTCATAATTTCATCAGTTATACTTGGATGTGTAGAGTCAGCGTTTGCTGCTGGCATGTCATGCCTAAGTTTGCTAATCTTGCCAATGAAAATCATTAAAGTAGTTGGCAATATCAGTGGGTTTTGTGATGAGACATCTGATACAATGAATGATGGAGCGGAGTTTGCCTTTTTGCCCCAAATTTCATTTAAAAGGTGCTCCAAAGCTTTTTACTATCATTCTTTATGTAATTTTTCTTTGTTTCATAGTGTAGTTGTTTCTTTTTATTCAGTTTAGTCACATGCTTTCTCAATATGCAGTATGTTTACCAATCGGTTGTGCAGCCAGACCTATTTGTCATTGCTTTGCCTCATCCCTCTCAACCACATAATGTTTTTCCTAATCAATCCACAGGGATTTAACAGTTTTTAACAGTAATTTTCTTAATGGGTGGGTGCTTATTAGTAATTTCATAAAGTGTGTCAAGTGCAGTGTCTGGTTGCTCCTTATTACACACCACAGACCATAAATATTCTTTACATCAACAACATAGGAATCAATACAAAACTTGTATGACCACAAACACCAGATTAGGTGCATCCTTTGGACCTTTTGTTTTCCTAGACATGGCTACTATATTGTGATCACTACATCCAATGGATTTGGATAATGCTCTAAAAGCACATTTCTGCAGCAATAGTAAAGATGTGATCAATACATGATAATGATTTAATTCCTGTGCTGTTTGTAACTACACTGGTCGGTTAACTGATAACCTGAACCAGGTTGCAGGCACTAGTTACAGTGTTGGATTTCCCCCAAAGATAATGGTTTATATTCAGTACATAACATTTTAAAAAATTGCCAAATTTATTGCAGTTTTACTTTTGTGCCTTATTGCAAACAGGATGCGTGTTTTAGAATAATTTTATTCTGTACCGGCTTCCTTCTGTTCATCTCTTCTGTCAATTAGGTTAGTATTGGGGAGGATAGGGATGCACTGACATGACATTTTTGGCCGATACCGAAATCCAATATTTTCCTTGCCAAAAAAACAATACAGATAACTGATATAAAACATTTTTGCTGCCTTTTAAGCATTCTAGTACAGTTAAATAGTGCACACACACACACATACAGCGGTCTATGGCACTGTATCTCAGTGCAAGAGGCGTAACTACAGTCCCTGGTTCGAATCCAAGCTGTATCACATCCGGCCGTGATTGGGAGTCCCATAGAGTGGCACACAATTGGCGCAGCGTCGTCCGGGTTTGGCCGGGGGTGGCCGTCAATGTAAAAAACTATTTGTTCTTGACTGACTTGCCTAGTTAAATAAAAGGTTACACACCAAAAAGTTATTTTGTTGGCATTTACGTGTGTCCCCATTACCAGTAAAATATAATCAAAATCTATTTATTTCACTAACTTGCTGTGTTGTTTTGTTGTTCATTTGTTCAGTCGTTTCATTCTCAACCAGGATTTCATCATACATGTCAAGCAGTGGTTTTAGCTCTGTCTGTCCATGGCCTCTTCTGTCGTGGGTCCTCTTCCTCGGTGCTCACTGTCACTGTGTCCGTTTCCATCTTATCCAGCTGTGTATGTAACATTTCACGTAAACCCTGTTTCTTGTCTGCATCGAAGTAGCGGTCCTTGTACATAGCATCGAGCATGGTCGCGACACAGTAAGAGGCTCAGAGAGAATGTCACCGAATCTCTTGTTCACAGTCTCAAGTACTTTTGTAAGTTTTAACCCCACGGTCTGTGTTGGCAGTTGTTGACCAGGAGTTTCAATGCCATGACAGAGGGTATCACGTTTCAAACATGTTCTCAAATGCCATTGAAATGGCAGCAGTGGTATGAGAATCAGCACATTCTTGAGCATGCAATATGCCTTTCCCCAGTATGAAATCCTCATCAACCCACTGTGCTGTCAGACTCAGCATGCTCATGGGGCTGGTCCAAATGTCAGTAGTGAAGCTAATAGCAGTGACACCCATAGCAAGTAGCTCATAGATGCACAGTATTGTTGAAACGTACAACTCCGGTAGGGCAACATCTGAAAAATAGTGTGTATCGGGGCACGACCAGACGGTGAAAGCCAAGATCATCCACGACAGAGGACGGTTGATTGTCATGGGCAAAGAATTCCATTATCTTGGCATCAATGGATTTCACCTTTGAGTTGTCTCACTGAAATGTTCTTACTCTTTCAGATGACTGCTCAACTTCTTGTTTAATTGTTGGAAGTGTGCCCTTAGTACTTTTCTGTTTTTGTTCTGTGTAGTCATTACATTAGCATCATTTGTTCTGTGTAGCATCATTTGCTTTTTGTGGTGTCATCACATCATCTACTTACGTTATACAGGTATGCACATCAGCTTTGACATCGGTTTTTCACATCGCCGTTAAACTAGACAGACATCAGGCCGATGCCAATGTTGGCATTTTTAGATAATATTGGCATATTCCGATATGCTCACCGATATATTGTGCATCCCTAAGGGAGGAACTACAATGTTTTTGATCCATCCTCAGTTTTTGCCTATCACAGCCATTAAACTCTGCAACTGTGGGGTTTCCTTCTTCTCCAGCAACTGAGTTAGGAAGGACGTCTGTATCAGGCTGTAACACAACAAAATGTGGAAAACGTCAAGTGGTATGAATACTTTCTGAAGACATTGTATGCGCAACTTCTCATGGCTTTCTTGCTCTGCTGTGTCCACTGAGCCATTGGACCTGCCCCGCAACCCTCATTGGATAATGCTGAGCAGGCCTCTTGCTAGCTGTCACTCAAATGCAAGGGGCTGAAGCTTAATGGCTAGAACTAAAATTGTTAGGGGCTGGCCCACATGAGGGGAAATGTAGGGAATATGGCACAGCACAGCTTCAAGAAAAGTTGCTTTCAAACTATGGATTTTGTGGCCAATTGAGGTAAGACAGTAATTCTGCTCATAGATTACGCATGTATGAACTGCACATTGACACATCCTGTCCAAAGCGGAAGATTTAAAAAACACTTTTAGTCACCAAAGTACCGGAGCATGTCTTTAAAAGCATTTCTCTTCATTCCCTGCGACCCACTCCTGTCCAGGATCCAAACAACTCATCCATTCAGATGGCAGAACACACTGAAGGACTAAACTACCCATAACTGTCGCTGCTCTGGTGATTATGACCAATCTAATCTAGTCTGTCGTAGTTATTGACCTTGGCTGTTCTGTTTGAGCTCACATTAGATTTTGGCCTATTCTATTCTGTGAGGTGTCCTATTTAACATGAAGGAACATCATTACCCATGCGGCACGGATGCCCTTCCCATAACTGCTGATAAAGTGGATTTCCCTGTTCAGGCCAGCAGCCAGTCGCATAAATATAGAGTGGAGACCCTGGTCAGTTGGTCATGGGAGTGGGTTCCCTCCTCTCTTCACTACTCAATAGAGCACTGATGTTATGTGAGTAAGCACATTCGTCATAACCTGATAGAATTCATTAGGCAAACTAATTTCCACACTGTCAGAGACACCGAATTATGCGACCGGCTACCAAATTATGGATTTTACATTTCCCAAAGCATTTGCTTATTTATTGCTTTATATGAAATATGGTCTGGGGAAGGATATTACAGACTTCATTACTAGGGAAAGTGTGAAAGGGGGAACTGTTGTTTCGGATGAACATGTACTTGAATGAACATGACTGGAAGTGGGTAAAATGAGAATCAACCAAAATCCCTTAAAAACACACACCTATTGCAAACCTAATTCAACAACCTCATAAAAAAACATTGTGTCAGTTTAGGTACTTGGAGCTAGATGGCTGCATTCCCACGGGCCCCGGCACAGATCATTGCAGCGCGCGGTCAACATTTTTCATGCTGCATGCGGGCGGGCGGTCAGACAGACAACTTTGGGATTAAAATATTTTGTTGTCGTCGCAGATTAGATTACACAGGATAGGTGCAGTGAAATGTTTTGTTTTACAGGGTCAGCCATAGTAGTACTACACCTCTGGAGCAAATTAGGATTAAGTGCCTTGCTCAAGGGCACAGACAGATTTTTCACCTTGTCGGCTCGGGTATTCAAACCAGCGACCTTTCGGTTACTGGCCCAATGCTCTAACCCAGTGGTTCCCAAACCTTTTATAGTCCCGTACCCCTTCAAACATTCAACCTCCAGCTGCATACCCCCTCTAGCACCAGGGTCAGCGCACTCAAATGTGTTTTTTTGCCATCATTGTAAGCCTGCCACACACGTTAATCAGAAGGGTATGCTTGAAAGGATGCACATCACTCTGCAATGTTGGGTTGTATTGGAGAGTGTGAGTCTTAAATCATTTTCCACACACAGTCTGTGCCTGTATTTAGTGTTCATGCTAGTGTGAGCCGAGAATCCACTATCACATGGATACGTGGTCGCAAAGGGCATCAGTGTCTTAACAGCGCGATTTACCAAAGCAGGATACTCTGAGCGCAGCCCAATCCAGAAATCTGTCAGTGGCTTCTGATTAAATTACATTTTCACAGAACCGCTTGTTGCAATTTCGATGAGGCTCTCTTGTTCAGATATCAGTAAGTGGACTGGAGACAGGGCATGAAAGGGATAACGAACCCAGTTGTGTTATCCGTGTCGGGAAAGTACTTGCATAATTGCGCACCCAACTCACTCAGGTACTTTGCTATATCCCATTGGACATTGTGCGTAAACTTGAGTTAATTTGCACAAAAAAAAAATAATCATAATGCAGACAGTGAAGAGCTCCAACTTCTTAATCATAGCCTCAATTTTGTCCAGCACATTGAATAGCTGAGGAGAGTCCCTGTAATCCTAGATTCAGATCATTCAGTCGAGAAAAAACACCAGATAGGCCAGTCGTGTGAGAAATCATCGTGCAAGTGGTCAGACAAGTAAAAATTATGGTCAGTAAAGAAAACTTTAAGCTCGTCTCTCAATTTAAACAAACAAAACAAAACGTGTCAATACTTTGCCCCTTGATGTCCAGCGCACGTTGGATATCAATGTTTGTTGTAAAATAATTACATGGTCGCTCCCCATATCATTACGTAGTGCAGAAAATACACAAGAGTTCAGGGGCCTTACTTTAACAAAGTTAACAATTTTCACTGTAGTGTCCAAAACGTCTTTCAAGCTGTCAGGCATTCCCTTGGCAGCAAAAGCCTCTCGATGGATGCTGCAGTGTACCCAAATGGCATCGGGGAGCAACTGCTTGCACGTGTTATCACTCCACTATGTCTCCCTGTCATGGCTTTTGCACCATCAGTACAGATACCAACACATCAACCACCAAGTCCATTTGATGTCACAAAGCTGTCCAGAACTTTAAAAATATAATCTCCTGTTGTCCTGGTTTCCAGAAGAGGAGGTCTTCCTTAATTGACCCCCAATAAATGTAACGGACATATACCAGAAGCTGTGCCAGGCCCAACACGTCTGTTGACTCATCCAGCTGTAACAAATAGAGTTCACTGGCTTGTATGCAAAGCAGTAACTGTTTCAAAACATATCTTGCCACGTCACTGATGCGTCGTGAAACAGTGTTGTTTGATGAAGACATTGTCTGTATAGTTTTTTTTTGTCCTTTTCCCCCAGCATTGTCCCAGGAAGAATTTAGTCCGCCACAATAGTATGGGGCTTGCCTGTCCTAGCCACTCAGTAGCTCACCATAAGACACTTCTAGCACCTTCTTATTAATGGTATCTGTTGCTTTTATACATGTCTTACTACTCAAAAGTCGTCTGGGGCGGCAGGGTAGCCTAGTGGTTACAGCGTTGGACTAGTAACCGAAAGGTTGCAAGTTCGAATTCCCGAGCTGACAAGGTACAAATCTGTCGTTCTGCCCCTGAACATGCAGTTAACCCACTGTTCCTAGGCCGTCATTGAAAATAAGAATTTGATCTTAACTGACTTGCCTAGTAAAATAAAGGTACAATTAAATTTTAATTAATTCTCATTCAAAAAACTCCCGTAGCCTATTTTTAAAATTGGCATGTTTGTTTCTAAATGTCTGGTTTCATCAAGTTGTGAGATAAGTACTTCCGCACATATAACACACTGTGGCTGAGGAAAGTCACTACTTCCAATATAAGTGAACCCCAAATCAATGTAGTTCTCATCATATTTGCTCATCGATGGTCCAACGTCCCTGTCTGTTGTTCGGTGCTTATGCCGGTTAAGGGGGCAGTAGCTCTTTGACTGCATCAGATTCACAACTGTCAGTGTCCATGCTAGCTGGGCTAAAAACAAATGTAGAATTACTGATGCTAAGCATTGGATGTGCTCGTGGAAGCAGAACTACTTGTCGTCGACAGGTGCAGGTGTAGTACTGCTGGTAGTAGCAGTACTAACGTTACCAGTAGAGCTGGTATGTGTCTCTATGGACACGGGCCTTAGTTTCTTTTAACAATTTATCGAACAAACGAAATGAGCAGAAGATTCGTTTGGCTACATATGGACCGTTTGTGGAATTCCCCCGAGAGAGTAACGGTTAATAGATTGGATGTTAATTATTTGACTAGGCTACCTGTATTTGACATTGTGTTGTTATTTCGCTGAACACCAGATGGTTTAATGAAACGAGTGAAACGAGGTTGCTCAGGTATTTCCCCGTTGGAAAATATAAATGGACTGTTTAAAAATGTGAATATTTTTTTTTGTAAAAGCATATAAATAAATAAAAATATTTTTTTCCAAATGTGAATCACATTTTTATTTGGCGTACCCCAAGCGGCATTATGCGTACCCCAGTTTGGGAATACATGCTCTAACCCCTAGGCTACCTTCTAGGCTACCTGCCACCACCCTATGTCATGACTAGGCTGCAGTGCAGTTCACCAGTGTGTGGAAACAAATATTTATAAATGGAAAGAAGTGGAGGGCACTCAACCAACGTGAGTAGAGGTGCCTTTTCAATAAATATTGATAACCCATTTATTTGTCTCTGCCTGCAAATCTTCCAGCGCCTAAAGGGTAGGCTATAGGCTATGCAAAACGTAAGAAAAAGTGCAAGTGTCTGCTCTCATCATTCTTGCTGCTTCAAGTTCAGTAGCCATACCTCTCCTAATTGGGCGTGCGAGATCAGGTGAGTGTCTGTTATCTATTAAATAGACTGGGATATATGCATGGCCAGAGAAGCACGGGGCAGTTATTTTCTAAGAAAATGAACTTCCTAAATATGATTAAGCTATAATTTAGTAGGGCTGGGACGATTCCAGTAGTTGCAATAATCGTTAGTATCATGGCATGGAAACAAAACACCAAGCCATATTTAGCAGCCCTAATGTTGGAAACAAACATTATGTTGTCATAGAGTTACATGTATTTATTTTCCAAGATATAGCACACAATATTGTATAGGTCTGGGAATTGCCAGGGATCTCACGATATTATCATGATACTTAGGTGCCGATGCGATATGTATTGCGATGAAAATACTGTGATTTTATTGAGATTCAGTGTTTCAAACATACTGCTCACCAAATGTTTGCTGCAGAGGGAAGAGAGAGCCATGAGGAAAAACTAGTTTTGGGCCTCCCGAGTGGTGCAGCGGTCTAAGGCAATGCATCACAGTGCTAGCTGTGCCACTAGAGATCCTGGTTCGAGTCCAGGCTTTGTCGCAGCCGGCCGCGACCGGGAGACCCATGGGGCGGCGCACAATTGGCCCAGCGTCACCCGGGTTAGGGAGGGTTTGGCTGGCAGGGATGTTCTTGTCCCATTGCGCACTAGCGACTCCTGTGGCGGGCCGGGCACAGTGCACGCTGACAGTCGCCAAATGTACGGCGTTTCCACACATTGGTGTGGCCGGCTTCCGGGTTAAGCGGGCATTGTGTCAAGAAGCTTGGCTGGGTTGTGTTTTGGAGGATGCACGGCTCACGACCTTCGCCTCCCGTCCGTACGGGAGTTGCAGCGATGGGACAAGACTAACTACCAATTGGATACCACGAAATTGGGAAGAAAAAGGGGCAACAAAAAAACTAACAAAAAGATACAAAACAATAAATAAACAATAAAAATAAAAAAGAAAGACTTCTGATATAGCCCAGTAATACAGATAGCCTGTATTATGATATAAATGGGCCACATGAAAAACTCTGATAATTTAACCTATTTCTTGGGTTCATTTTGCTCATTGTGATATAGGGTGTAAAATCGCTGGAACCGTGACTGACAAACGAGCTGCGTCACATATGGCTAAAATAAAATGTGGGGACTGTGGTCAGGCTCGGGACCAGCTCTTACGGGAGTCAGTCAGTACTTCAGTCACTATAGGGTTCCGCTCTAGTCAGCTGCTTTGTGGAATACTGACACAGCAGCTTGGTCCATCTGAACCACAGTAACCAACAGCCACTCTCCTCTCTCTTACACAGGAAACACAGTAATACCAGCTCACCGACTAACAATACCGTCCGTATATGAGAGTAATTAAATTGGTAATACAATGTTACTTTACCCAGACTTCAACATTTGAATGATATGAAACAGACAAACTGTCTAATGTATTATTAGATGTTAGAAATCATGAAAAGCAAGATAAAAATATATTCTAAATACTTATGACATTTAGGATTCTATACTAACATTACTTCAATGTGCACATTTATAATCACAAAATAAGCATGTCTATTACCTCACTATTGTGTCCTCTCAGGTTGAAGTTGATCCTCTGTGGGGTAGTCCGATCCCTTCTGCAGTGGCTGGATGTGAACGTTACCCCGACAACCCCTCTCCCATTCCCTGTGGCAAGCCAGCCCTCCTCATAGTAGCGCCGCCGGCACACCGGCTTCTCCTTCTCGCTCTTGGGTACCCGGCCCTTCCATGACAGGCAGAGTATGTTGGAGTCGCTGCACAGGACGGGGCCATGCTCCACTGCGGCGAACATGCCTGCCGACCGCAACTCGTTCCACGATGAGGTAAAAGAATCCTGTAGGTCGCGCCTTTTGATAAGGATGGTAGTCCAGCTATGAGCGCTTCCACTCCGCTGCAGGCAAACTCGTGTCGGCGCCGTGGAACAGACGCTGCATATTATTTGACGTTTTGGTAGTCTATCTAGGTGTTTGTTCCCATACGTTTTTAAGAAAATAGTCTGATCAGTTGTTGATCACTAAATTATCTAAATAACATGGTTGGCCAGTGGTGATTTCATAGAAGATTGCATAAAAGTTCAAAGGCACACATTCAGGTCATTTCGATTTGTTAAATCAGTAAGTCCTGTCAATGTGATACTGACTCCATGAGTATTGACCACGGAGGTGAAAGATTAAAGTATTGGTCTATACATTGCGTACTACCAAATGTTATCCACGAACACATTTTTTTACTTAACACGAAGTGGAATTTTATAACTACAGTAGATCCGATCACAGGATAAGAAAACCTATTTTCCTTTGTTTGCAGTCAAAGCCAACTAACCTAACAACTTAACAAAGCTCCTCCAACAACTTTGAACTATGCAATAAGTTTAAAAAAAAACATTCATTCTTGGAGCCTTGATTAGCTCTGTAAGAAACAAATTTGTTGAGTGCATGTCAAAAGGCAAATGTCAGAGCACTAAAAAAATCTCAGAATGCAGGCATCAAATCTCAATTCCAAACCATCCATTGCTTCAATCTGGAGCATCCGATTATTCTGAATATGGTCCAATTCGGTGTGGCATCACTGCTGAACCGAACACCTGTTCTCCATGCGATGTATGAAATGGGACTCCTCACATCAGGGCTGTAATCATGAGTCCAAAACAAAATGTTTTGCAACTAAAACGAGAGTTTCTATTGGACAAACGCAAGTAGGGCCCTCCCCGTTAGGTTTGCGTTTTGCAAAAGACTTGGTGTAATGAATAAACCCTAGCTGTCAACCCCCAACCCGTGGGAGTGCTGCTTCTCCCAGCAAAATCATTATGTCACCCAGATTGCCTTCCAATCTATGTCGGGGATCCCGTCAAGGAGTGCTGTGAAAAAGGGAGAAAAATAAACATTTTATATAGAGTGATCAAGGAGAAGATCAAGGAGAACTGATACCCCTGAGAAAACACAGCAGCAATAAATATGCCAAGACCAGCCCGAATGCGCCGTTTGTGTTCACATTGTTGAGACTCAGAGAGAAATCTGAGAGAGAAATCAAGAGCGCGAGAATGCATGGCGAATGGTCATAAAGACCACGACGCAAAAGAAAGGACAATAAAATACTACAAATATTGTTCGGCTGTGATCTGTGAAGCAACTCGATGGGAGGCACAACATTGTCAAACGTATTGGCCAACCCGTTCGGTTTACAAATCATTGATTCAGACTATGTTCATATATATTGACACAGCAGCTAGTTAACAGCTCAGTGCCATAATTATCCACAACATAGCTATTCGATTTCCAATAAATAGCATACCCTTATAAACCACTGCTAACTAACGTTAGTTTCCAGAATCAAGTTGGTTTAGCACCATAAACTGGGGATATTTCTTTATATGCAAGTATTTGATACTTTGGTATTTTGGCAGCACAGCCCAATCAGTGACGTTAGCTAACCTTAGCGAATAACGGGCTAAATAACAGTGACCATATAATAATATCAATCCATTCGGCTAAATATTGGCAGAATTTGCATTAGCCAGCTAGCAATTTAGCAGCTTATTCACTACATACCTAAAGCGGGTCACTAAATGATTAATTACCTAGTTAACTAGTAAGCCACAGACAGAAATACCGGCATTGTCCCATTTGATCTGGACATTTTACAAATCACAAAACTAGCTAGCTAACGTTACCAACCACTAGCATCGGCATCTTCACTGTAAATTGGTTGGCTAGCTAGTTAGCTTACGTTAGCTAGTCAGTAGCCCGATAGAAAACTAGCTAGCTAGTCGTTTTGTTTTGAAAAGACACGTTTGTGTGGCTAATTGCAAAAACAGCAAGGGAGTAGGTATCGTTGTCAGTATGCTAAAATCATGTGAGACCTAACGTCAATATCGCTGGATAAATATCAATGGACAATGAGAAACCGCTTACCTCTTGTCTCCCTTCCCTTGTCTTGTCTTGTGTTGTTGCTGAATGTACAGGGCAGGGCCTGTGCTGGGGCGCGTTCAGTAGGACGCAGCGTTTTGGAACGTTCAGATAGAAATAGGCTATGTAGAACAAATAGGCCTCTGACACGTAGTGGCACATATAATTGGGAATAAAAATAATGGAATGTTTATTAACCTTCTTATGAAATAATAGAATGTTCATTAACCTTCTTATGACGGGATAAAGTTCAGCCATTTTGGTCAGGAAGTTGGTCAAACATGGTTTGCCAGTGCTGTGATACGATAGTGTAAAATAATGAATTTGAAGAATGTCTCTGCCCTATATGTTGGTTAGCTAGCTAGCCAGACAGTTTTAAATTAATTGTTTTAATTTACTGCCAATATGTTAACATTCCATTCAAAAAGTGCAGTCAAACCACAACCATACACTGGCTGAAATCACTTGATGATAGGATTTAGACAAGTTCTAAGTGCAACAAGTACTGATATTGTATCATGTAATAGCACACAGCAAAATGTTTACATTTATGGACTGTTTACATATTTTAGAGGCTATTTATACAGAACATTGATATACAACTTGTATAAACTGTATTTATAATTATATGACAATATTTTAGGTTGACAATAAATCTGACCAATATGGCTGCCAGTTTCAATCCATTCTGGAACTTTGAGAGAGGAGGCCTTATGACAGAGGCCCTCTAGCAATGTTACACAATCTCTATGTAGAGGGGTCGTATCAGATCTATTCATGGCATTTCTATCGGCAACGTTTTACAACGTTTGGCAACTGAACGTGGCCCGGGTTACTGTATCACGTGACATACATGATTTGGTCCACTACACCTCGTTTTCTGTAGATAAAAACAGCTAATATTGGAGACACGAAGATCTTCAATCTACATGTTCTGAATTGCTTAAATATATGGAACAACATTTGAGAAAAATACTTTTTATTGGCAGACCATAGCTAATTGTTATCTGTATATGTTATAGCATGTGGCATGACTTAGTAAGATACTATTGTCTTTGCAAAATAGCACAAATGTAGGTTCTATAATAAATTAGATGGCTAAATGTACCTATAACTTATACAAAATAAAAAATAAACGATTAAACCTGTTATTACTCCGATACCGATGGAGGCAGCATTTCACCGCTTTCTTGGTCAGTCTGTCACTGAAGAAGATAACTGTCCCGCCCCCACAAAAATCATGGCGGCCCCCATGGTAGTCGGTCGAAATATTTGCACCTTCGGAAGGATATTCGTGGGAGTCTCACAATCGGTACAGTATTTACTATACTTAAGATTAAGTATATTTGCGTTGTCGTTATTAATGGGTTATCCACATGTATTTCTCTAATACACGAAGCTTATCGCACAGATTCTGCCTCTGCGTGTGAACTTAGTTAGCCAGCCAGCCAGCTAGCTCTGCTCTAGGGCGTTTACTAACAACCTGAACCATAGCTAGCTACCTTGATCATGTTTTGTTAATTCACAGTTTTAGCTAATAACAATTTGGCCAGTTTTTACAGGGATCAATAGGATTGAACGCTTGCAGATATCATGGGAGATCTACATTATGTCGGTATGTACCTAATTAGCTAGCGGACTAAACTCAACTCCATTGTAAATTTTTTTTTATTTAAGTATTCACCATAATTTGTTGAAATCCATACTTTTTCAATAAACGTCAAATGCAACCTCCGACTGCTCGTTTCTATTTATTGAAGATGGCAACTCAGCGCGAATGCGAAATTTGATAGAAACACCATCAGATATTTGATTGGTGAATGAGTATTTGGAGCCCTTGGCCTAAGTAATCGGAGACGTGCACATTTGCACTGACTTGACATCTTTGAGAAACAGAAACGAGCAAACAGTCGGTTTAAATGAACGTTTATTGAAAAATGTGGGATTTCAGCAAACAAAGGCACACAACTACAGAGGACAAACATAGGTAAGCATTGCATTATTTACATTTTTTTAAGTATTGACCTTGGTTACAGGCGACATTCACACTGAGCTAAAGGGTAGAGCTGCCGCTTTCAAGGTGCGGGACTCTAACCCGGAAGCTTATAAGAGATCCTGCTATGCCCTCCAACGAACCATCAAACAGACAGTGTCAATACAAGACATTTTCGACATGTCCCTGATTGAGTCTGTAATACCAACATGTTTCATGCAGACCACCATAGTCCCTGTGCCCAAGAACACAAAGGCAACCTGCCTAAATGACTACAGACCTGTAGCACTCACGTCCGAAGCCATGAAGTGCTTTGAAAGGTTGGTAATGGCTCACATCAACACCATTATCCCAGAAACCCTAGACCCACTCCACTTTGCATACTGCCCAAACAGATCCACAGATGATGCAATCTCTATTGCACTCCACACTGCCCTTTCCCACCTGGACAAAAGGAACACTTATGTGAGAATGCTATTCATTGACTACAGCTCAGCATTCAACACCATAGTACCCTCAAAGCTCATCACTAAGCTAAGGATCCTAGGACTAAACACCTCCCACTGCAACTGGATCCTGGACTTCCTGACAGGCTGCCCCCGGGTGGTGAGGGTAGGTAGCAACACTGATCCTCAACATTGGAGCCCCCCAGGGGCTCCCCTCCTGTACTCCCTGTTCACCCACGACTGCATGGCCAGGCACAACTCCACCATCATTAAATTTGCAGATGACAAAAGTTTAATTAAATTAAGATTAAGTTTGCAGCCTGATCACCGACAACAACGAGACAGCCTACAGGGAGGAGGTCAGAGACCTGTCTGGGTGGTGCCAGAATAACAACCTATCCCTCAACGTAACCAAGACTAAGGAGACAACAGGAAAAGGAGGACCGAGCACACCCCCATTCTCATCAACGGAGCTGTAGTGGAGCAGGTTGAGAGCTTCAAGTTCCTTGGTGTGCACATCACCAACAAACTAGAATGGTCCAAACACACCAAGACAGTCGTGAAGAGGGCACGACAAAGCCTATTCCCCCTCAGGAAACTAAAGATTTGACATGGGTCCTCAGATCCTCAAAAGGTTCTACAGCTGCAACATCAAGAGCACTGGTTGCATCACTGCCTGGTACGGCAAATGCTCGGCCTCCAACCGCAAGGCACTGCAGAGGGTAGTGCGTACGGCCCAGTACATCACTGGGGCTAAGCTGCCTGCCATCCAGGCTAAACTGCCTGTAATCCAGAGGAAGGCCCTAAGAATTTACTTACCGGTGCCTGTATGTAGCCTCGCTACTGTTATTTTTCACTGTGTTTTTACTGTTTTATTTCTTTACTTACCTATTGTTCACCTAAGATTTTTTTTTGCGCCGTTGGTTAGAGCCTGTAGGTAAGCATTTCACTGTAAGGTCGACACCTGTTGTATTCGGCGCACTTAACAAATAAACTTTGATTTGATTTGGTTGGGCTAATCAATGTAGTTGGAACTGAATTCCACAAAGCCTGGTCTCTACTCAACTCTGTTTGCGGAGTTCATTAGAAACTTTATTCACCATGGAGTTGCGTTTAGTCAGCTAATAGCTTACTAGCTATAGTCTTCAAGTGTAAAATCCATATAGTGAGCGTTTACTACTTGTCAATCCTATAGCTAACTAATCCAACTCCATTTTCACCTTCTCCATTCTCCTACAACAGCCCTCTCCAGTTGCCTGCAGCCTGCCTCCACACTGGAACCTTCTCTTCCTCTCTTCCCTCATCTGTGAGTCATCCTGTTTTCTTTTTGACACTCCCAGCACGGCGCCAATAGCCTTGATGCCCCCAGCACTATTGTGCCAAAAGCCTTGACGGTGTCTCTGTGTGGTTTCGGCTTTACTCCTTCATCACCTTGTCTACACCTTGATGCACTGTTAGTCTATAACTAGGACCCTGAGTTTTCATTGTCAGATCACATGGCCAGGAAAAAGACAGTACCATATATAGAGCATGGATGAAAAACATTATTCTGCTGAACTTTTATCTAGTAAATTACACATTTCTCTTTTCCTTCCAGGTGATTGTCACAGAGGAGCCGGACACGCTGTACCAGAAGGTGTCTCTGCTGGTGAAGGGCCATGACAAAGCAGTCCTGGACAGCTATGAGTTCTTCGCCATCCTGGCTGCCAAAGAGCTGGGAGTCACTCTGGGCAAAGTGTGAGTTGACATAGAGGGGTGTTAAGCTGTAACTGTCACATCAGTTTATTATGTTCCCATCTCTGAGTTGTCCTTTAACTAAATGAGCACAGAGCATCTCTAACCCACTTTTACATTTAGATAGCAGTGCCAATCTGCTTTGATGATAATGCTCAATGTTTATGTTTTCTCACTGTGGGACAATACTCACTCAAAATGCTGTCTGTTTTCTTTTTGCACTAGATTTGAGCCTCCAAAGAACATTGAGCGGCTGACACTTCTGAAATCTGTCCACATCTTCAAGAAACACAGGGTCCAGTACGAAATGAGGACGCACTACCGCTGCATAGAGGTGAGGCAAACAGTCTTCTTCCACCCTTAAGTTCCTACAAATGCCTCTTCCCTCATCTTTTTCAGAACTAGAACATACCATTGGGGATTGTTTCCACTCCTATTGATTCTGTTAGACCTCCTGAAGAGTCAATGGATTCATATGGTTTATTTCAAGATTAGATGGATGGCTATAGGGAAGGTTCAATGGACTGATACAGGAGGTCAGTGGTATGTCTACATCCCCTTTTCATCTCTCTCCCTTAGCTCTCTCGTGTGACTGGATCCACTGCACAGGTGTACCTGGAATACATACAGAGGAATCTGCCAGAGGGTGTGGCCATGGAGGTGACCAAGGTAAGATTGAGAAGATGTTACAGGTTCTGGATAGGTTTCCTTTCTACAAATGTATTTTACATTTGTGTCCCCTTTTTTCCGACACCAAATACAAACATACACATATGAAGGCCGTCCATTGTAAATAAGAATTTGTCTTTAGCTGACTTGCCTAGTTAAATAAAAATATGAATAACTTTCAAACGCAAACAAACAACATCTACATCTCTTCTGCCCAGACACATGCTCACACCCCATCCCTAGTGCCTCCATTATTGTTTGCCACATGGCCTTTGCCCATGCTATTTCAATAATGAATATTTAGATGTTTCCATTGTGTTAATGATGGTGGTTTGATTGATTTTTCCACGTTTCAAAAAAAATGTTTTTCAAGATGAGTGAGAAGAAAATAATTGTCCAGCCCATTGAGTATTTCAATACACCCCCATATGCCATGTCTTGAAATATGCAGGGTCTGAATAGGTTCCATGGTGTAGCTAAGTCAACCACAATGTCAACAATCTACAATTGTCATTTTTTTTTTAAAACAAGTTTTTTTGCTTTGTTATGCTGTCTTATGTTATCAGGAATAAGATCAGTCATATGCCTTAATCTGTTTTGGACATAATAAAGTAATTAGCATTCTTATACACACACTCAAATTTGAACGTACAGACTCCACTTCTGGTTGTAATATCTGTATCTTTAGACCTCCATGGAGAAGGTTCCAGAGCATCTCCTGGAACCTATGTGGAACGACCCGCCAACTGAAGAGAAGCCCAGCCAATAAGAGCAGAGTCACATACATAAGCTGCTTATCTCAGCACCCAATCAAGAAGACAGAACCTCCAGCCCTGAGACCGGTCCAGAGAATATGCTTGTTGACGAGGGTCAGCCAGAGCAAGGCGCTGTATAGATGATCTGATCAACTACTAAACAAATAGATATTGTAACTGTGCGGCCCCTAGCTCAGGCCAACCCTCATGAACAAGCAGTGACTCAGTATCTGTGCATCAGGGCATCCTCCACAAAAGCAAGAACTGAAACGGACTATTTCAGTCCAGAGAGATGGTCTGCTCTCTGAGTTAAGCTTATGCTGCTCATTTTAGTTGGCTTTCTTTTTCTTGTAATGTACAACTTTCTGTACTCCAAAAGACAAGATGTATGTTTTATGTTTTGTTATTAAACTATTAATTATCATGTCTATCTTTGTTTGACGATGTGTTCTTTGGAATACTGGTACCGTGTGCAAGTCGGTCAGATTCATAACTGTTGTTTTCACAACATCAATTAAGATATTGAGTTATTTGCCAGATAAAGAAGGATTGTGTTGGATGTAACGTATGCACCATAGCAGACTGGCTTTCTTGATGAGTATTGATTTGGTTTGCTTTGTGTTGTTCTGTAATCAGTATAGAAGGCCAACACAGAAAATTAATTGAGATGTTTATTGAAGGACAGCAATACACAAGGCAAAACTGGAAATGATTGCATTGAATTAGAATATATATTTTTAACATACTCACCACAATGGCTACTGACTGAATTTCTGATCCTTTCCTTAGTCTGACCAAATGAAAGGCCTGTGCTTCATGTTATATAAGCAGTTGTCCTAGTAAAATTCCCTTCATTTAATCAACATGGTCACTTCCTCTGGCTGCTCTACATAAAAACCTCTGATCCGGCCCCTCCCCCTGGATCCAGATGAGTCATACGTAAGAAGACAACGCTCAGACATTAATCATATTAAGCCTCTGAGTCATCTCAACCTTGGGTGGAGATGAGTGAGGAAGCTTGGATCGCTTTAAAGTCTTTGCTGCAGTTGACTCAGGCAATGTTAAGGTAATTTCTGCTGTCCTTATGTCAAGAATGTATATTTTATATTTCAGTGCCATATTTATCATTTGTACTGACATAGGCTATGGCCTGGTGGTAATCTATTAAAGGCCCAGTGCAGTCGAAATTCAGTTTCTTGTGTTTTGTATCATATTGTACAACAGTTGATGAAACTAACACTGTAAAAATGTGATCTGTGTTATTTCCTGATAGTTGCTGGTCGAAAATACAATCTACACAGGACCTTCTAATCATGTTACTGCCTTACTCTAAAATTGATTAAATTATTTTTTCCCCCTCATCCATTTACACACTACCCCATAATGACAAAGCAAAAACAGGTTTATAGAAATTAGCAAATGTATAATAAAAAAAAAAAACATATTTACGGAAGTATTCAGACCCTCACTTCAGTACTTTGTTGAAGCACCTTCCGCAGCGATTACAGCCAAGAGTCTTCTTGGGTACACAAAAAATTAGGGCTACAACAAGGGTTCTTCTAAGATCCTAAAAGTTCCTTGAAGAATCTTAGGGTTATTGGCTCTGAAAAATGCCCCCAAAATGTTCTTTAAGAACCCAAAAGGAGGTGGGGTTCATTGAGGAACCAACTTAGGTTCCTGCAAGAACACCCACCAACAAACTGCCCAACTGAAACATTTGGATTTGAATTTGAGATGACAGCAGGTGCAGGCACTTAACTGAACAATTTTAAGATCTCCTCAATGTAAGGTAAGGCTTCTTCTCCCTTGAATGATCTAAATTGATATTATTTTATGATAATACCATCTATCTTTTCATATTTGGACAAATGGCAGTGTTTGACACTGTCCATTTTCTAAAACAGAAAATCGACACAATTCAATGGATATCAACCAACAACGAGGTAAGAATATATTAAAGGCTATAGCTGCATTGGGTGCAGATGACTGAACTGCTCACTTTTGTATGTGTCTGAGTCTGCAGGTATACAGACCAGGAGGCACACAAAGGTATTGGTATGTTTTGCAGATCACATGTATCATCTACAGTTAATTTTGTTTTCTCTAAAACCAGATAGGACTTGGTCACAGCAGCCTCCCTTATCTCTTCAATGGAAATCCCAGAGGCTTCTACATTATTTACAAGGTATTTGTATAAAAAACATTATCAAAAGTGAAAAGTTATTTTTACATTCACATTTACCACAAAAACCAAGGTATGAATACTGCCATGTGCACATTTAAAAAAAATCTGTATAATTGCAATTTTTTGGATTCACACACTTCACCCTCCCTACAACTCTGATGAATATAACAGGAAACCTGTTCGACCACCGTGCACTGCAAAATCTGGATGGATACGGAGAACATCAACACATTAACATCAACACGCCAGAGGACATACCCATTGGACTTGGGGCTCGGCTGGGCGTTTACCTCATCTTTGGATTTTTAAATTCTGCTTTGCCTCTAAAATATCAATAAACACCGACATCTGAAATATTGTGTTATTATTATGTGTATTATTATTAATAATAGGGGAAGAGGGAGTTCAAAAATGTACCCAAAAGGTTATTTTGAAGAACCATTTAAAAAGGGTTCTTTGAAGAACTTAGAGGTTCCCTCCACAGTTTCAATTTGAAGAACCCTCAAAGGATACTCCAGGAACATTTTATTTTTTTAGAGTATATGACGTTACAAACTTTGCACACCTGTATTTGGAGAGTTTCTCCCAATCTCTGCAGATCCTCTCAAGCTCTCAGGTTGGATGGGGAGCGTTGCTGAACAACTATTTTCAAGTCTCTACAGAGATGTTCAATCGCGTTCAAGTCTGGACTCTGGCTGGGCCACTCAAGGACATTCAGAGACTTGTCCTGAAGCCGCTCCTGCATTGTCTTGGCTGTGCTTAGGGTTGTTGTCCTGTTGGAAGGTGACCCTTTGCCCCAGTCTGAGGTCCTGAGCGCTCTGGAGCAGATTTTCATCAAGGATCTCTCTGTACTTTGCTCCGGTCATCTTTCCTTCGATCCTGACTAGTCTCCCAGACCCTGCCGCTGAACAACATCCCCACAGCATGATGCCGCAACCACCATGCTTCACTGTAGGGATGGTGCCAGGTTTCCTCCAGACGCAAAGCTTGGCATTCAGGCCTTTCCAAATCATGTCCAATCAATTGAATTTACCAATAGGTGGACTCTATTCAAGTTGTAGCAATATCTCAAGGATGATCAATGGAAACAGGATACACCTGAGCTCAATTTTGAGTCTCATAGCAAAGGTCTGAATACTTGTGTAAATCAGGTATTTCTGTTTTTATTTGTAATAAATCTACAAACATTTCTATACACCTGTTTTCACTTTGGAATTATGGGGAATTGTGTGTAGATTGAGGAGGGTAAAAAAATATTTTATCAATTTTATAATACAGCAGTAACGTAATAAAATGTGGAACAAGTCAAGGGGTCTGAATACTTTCCTAAGGCTGATCAAAAGTATAAACGCAACATTCAATTATTTCAAATATTTTACTTAGTTACAGTTCATATGAGGAAATCAATTAATTGTAAAAAAAATAATTAGGCCCTAATCTATGGATTTCACGACTGGGAATACAGATATACATCTGTTGGTCAGAAAACTAGTCAGACCATTTGCCTCATGCAGTGCGACACATTTCCTTTGCATAGAGTTGATAAAGGCTGTTGATTGTGGCCTGTGGAATGTTTTCCCACTTCAATGGCTGTGCGAAGTTGCTGGATATTGCCGGAATCTGGAACACGCTGTCGTACACGTAGATCCAGAGCATCCCAAACATGCTCAAACATGTCTTGTGAATATGCAGGCCAGGAATTGTGTGCAGATCCTTGCGACATGGGGCTGTGCATTACCATGCTGAAACATGAGGTGATGGCAGCAGATGAATGGCATGACAATAGGCCTCTGGATCTCGTCACAGTACCTCTGTGCATTCAAATTGCCATCGATAAAATGCAATTGTGTTCGTTGTCCGTAGCTTATGCAGGTCCATACAATAACCCCACTGCCACCATGGGGCACTCAGTTCACAACGTTGACATCAGCAAACCGGTCACCCACATGACTTCATACACGTCATCTGCAGTTGGGATGCCGGTTGGATGTAATGCCAAATTCGCTACAATGATGTTGGAGGCGGCTTATGATAGAGAAATTAACATTCAATTCTCTAGCAACAGCTCTGGTGGACATTCCTGCAGTCAACATGCTAATTGCATGCTCCCTCAAAACTTGAGACATCTGTGGCATTGTGTTGTGTGACAAAACTGCATATTTTAGCGTGGCATTTTATTGTCCCCAGCACAAGGTGCACCTGTGTAATGATGAGGTGGATGGATTATCCTCGCTTAGGAGAAATGCTCACTAACAGAGATGTAAACACATTTGTACATAACATTTGAGAAAAATAAGATTTATTTTGTGTATTGCACATTTCTGGGATCTTTTATTTCAGCTCATGAAACATGGGACCAACACTTTACATGATGCGTTTATATTTTGTTAAATGCAGTATAAAATAGTATAATCTAAACCGCTGTGAATATACTTTCCAAAACCCAAAATATTGTTTCAACTGTTTTAAGCTCATGTACAAAACCAAAAGTAAAAGACACAAAAACAACATTTAAGAACGGGAAGGATAGAAATAGCTCACATAGAACAACAGCTCTACTGCTTCTTGGACTTGCTTTCAAGTAGACTGATAGATTTATAACTCACATTTCTATGTGAATTTGTAATCGCCCAAAAAGTTACATATTGCCACTTGACCAATAACAAAGTGAGTTCCAAAGCTCTTCCAATAACAGCTAGTTTTAAGTTTCCCATCCCCACTCAGTCCACTCCCAGACAGTCCTAGCAAAATTCTTGCTTGAGAAATAGTTTTTGCTAAAAAGCTATTTTTGTCAATTTGAATGGAAATCTATTACAGTAAGGTACTTAATTGTTACCCAGAAATAATTTAACATTGACATAAAAACGTCTGCTTTGGGCCTTTAAATAATCTATAGAGGATTGGGTCATTACAATTATGCTGAGCCGCAGGGCACCGGGTAATGGCCTGTCACGTCATCGAGCGAAAGCGGGGAGGGAGGAGCGCCATTCTCAAATCGAACAATAATCTGTGCCGCTCTGTCATTTTGTCAACAAGGCAGCATGGTGCATCGTCCAGAAACATACATATTTTCCATAAAATAAATGTTTGATTTTTCTAACTATTTTTCATTGGGATGGCAGATAAATCCTTTTTATCCAAAGCGATCACTTTTGCATGGGAAATCCCAGAATCCTACTAATTACTACACGTGATTAATTACGTCACGAAGTTTCGAGCCGATTGCGCCGTGGGTTTTGAACAGGGCACCTGGCTCACGCCCGGGAGGCAGCCGGTTACTAATCCCATTAAATCTTCTTTCAGCCGATGCTAAACATGCCTACACGGCCGCGATTAATCGACTCCCCCATTGACTGAATGTAACAATCAACACTTAACAAAACCCACTTAAACCCTGTAATTTACATATGGTAATCATTATTACCATAATTATCAAATTGACTAAGAACATACCTTAGTTTATGGCTCTTTGTGTGCTTCAGTGTCCTTTATGTACATTCATGTTTGGATGTAAGATATACCATAGCGTTGTACCTAAAAAAAGGCAATTCATTACTGTATTACAAAATAAATCTAAAGACAACAGAAACAATAGGCAATGTTCTCCCTTTTCCTTTCTGCCTCACCTGCTTCAAAAGAATGTAGATTGACCACGGTTTCCAGACTTTCTCTCCATTTCCATCCTGTAAAAGAGAATCTCCAAGATTCAAAGGGAGGGAGGGGAGGGATTTGGAGTCCAAATTTAGGGGGGGGGGGGGATTCTTGGGGTCTGCTGAATCCCCAATCTGGAGACAACAACAGTCAGTCTGTCATCATCACTGTTAAAAGCAGAGGGGATTCCAAAGGAAGACTGGGAGAGAGGGCAGCAGAGAAGCACTGGTTCATAGGAAGGGGATAGAGATGTACAGAGGGGGAAAGGTGCAACACCTGCCTACTGTTTTTTTCTGAAGCAGTGTGTCACAGGAGGTTGGTGGCACCTTAATTGGGGAGGACAGGCTCGTAGTAATGGCTGGAGCAGAATTAGTGGAATGTTATTAAATACATCAAACACATGGTTTCCATGGTTTCCATGTGCATGGTGCCATTCCATCCGCTCCATTCCAGACATTATTATGAGCCATCCTCCCCTCATCAGCCTCCACTGTTGTGTGTGTACTGGATTAGATGCTGCGCGGTCCTGCTCTGTGTCTACATGACTCATTGAGTATGCACTTTTTCTGCTTTTCAGAAGTAATGCCATATGCTTATTTTGTCAGCAGTATGTCCTGTTCATTAATAATAAATGTCTATCCATATGATTACATATATTCATTATCTTTCTCTCTAACTGTCTGCATTACCTTTGCATTGTATCTAGGCATTGTATCATGTAAAAACTACAAAGTCAGCATAAATCCATAACAACTGGATTATTCACTTTATTTGTAATATCTGTGTGTTTATCATCTTTAATGACTCGAAGGGTGGCACCAGTAAAACAGTGTTTATTAGATAACAATATGCTGATAATAAACTGTGCTTGATCTCATTTGAGTTTCAAGTGTACTGTATGTATGAGGTCGGTGTTCCACCTTTACATGCAACTGCAACAGACTGGGGTAGATTAACTAATGACAATCAAGAGAGAACAAATATTTTATGTAAAATGTTTATCAAAGATATAGAACAGTGGGTTGTGCTTGTGTCACTCAATCCCTTGTCCTCCTCTGGGATCTATGGTAGTAGATGCTAAAGCATGTTCTACATTGTGAATTTGGCCGATTACAACTCCTATGGGGGATAATGTCCTCCTTTTAAACAGACTACCATTGGAATTCTGTCTGGAAGTTGTTATTGATACGGAGGAAACATTTCAGTACGGTATATTTCTAGAGTGGAATGTCCGTTGGTCAAATCTCACCTGGTCGGGTTTGTTGGCTCATTCAGAGTGTTCCATGTGTAAAAGTCATTTCTACCGCATATAGTGCTCTTCAGAATAACATTACTGCATAGTTGCACTGCTTTCTCAAGTCAATTATGGTGTGCATTATTGTAGCTTTCAGCCCTCAGCGTGACTATAACATATTTTTATTTCTGTGTGATCATTTCCAAACTCTCCTGACCCATTTTTACAGTTAAGACTTTCCCATACGAGTTCTTGGTCCTCCAATTTCATCTTAGCAAATATGACAACGTGACCTTACATTCATGTCAAGGTATGCATCAGTGTTGCATTATATATGTGTATGTGTGCAGCAAAAATATAAATTGCATTAAAACTGATTCAACAAAAATTCATTCATAATGTGCTGTTTGTGTTTCAGTGATAACTCAGCAATTGTCTGAGTGGTACCATTACCATAACAACAGCAGTCTAGCCACTGTGTAACTTTGTGTAACTTTATAGTATAATAACATTGTTGTCCATTCTCTTTATTAAATTACAGTCATGTTGTGTCAAGTTGACTCTCAGACTTGGACTTTAAAAAAACAATAAAAAGAGCAGTTCAGTTAAGTTTTACTTTTATTTTTGTCCTTCACGACTACGTCATAGTTGTTACTGTTTTCCAAAAGTACATCCACAAATCCACAAAGTTATGTCAGTTACAGTAAGTATAACGTATGATAACACTTCAAAACTTAACACACTGAATAGCAAGTATCTTAGACTAAACTGAAGCAATTACTTGTTTCGTAATTTGCTTTCAAATATACTGTAAATGCTGCTAGTATATATACTATATATTTATTATATTATTTCAATATAATATTAATTTAAGTTCTTTAGTCATTCCACAATATAGATTGCTGAACACAAACATGAATTGTTCCAAATAGCAATATGCATTAACTTAAAATAGCTGCACATGAATCATATAAAAATGTCACGTAAAATAATCATGAATACTTGACATGAAAAATATTGTCTTTTCACTTAAGAATGTGTACGTGAGTCTAAACAGCTTTTGCTGTAGTGGTGTACTGCTTGGTGAAGTTGTAATACAAAAGTATATCCATGTAACAAACGGGAAAGTTAGGGAGGTCCAAGGTGTAAGAAACTAGTGCTAGTAACTGGTGCTTGAGGGCTGTTGCACATTGCTTTCTTTTTTCTTTCTTTCTTTCTTTCTTTTTTCTTTCTTTCTTTCTTTCTTTCTTTCTTTCTCTTTCTTTCTCTCCTTCTTTTCTTTCTCACTCACACACAATGTGTAATTTCTCTTTTTATTAGGGTCAGATATTCCTTAAAGTTCACAGAGTGACCACCACAAGACCACATGACATCTAAGGGATTTGAATATCAACATTTATCATCCCTTTGGGACTCTTTTTTTTTTTTTTATCATATTTTTATTCTCTCAATACTATACAACTTTGTCCTAATACCAAGAGCACATTTTTTTCTAATAACAAAAGTTACAATGAAAGTGAGAATGCCTTTTTGTACTGTTAAGGTCTGAGGCATTTAAGTGTCCACTTGTTGATTCACATCTTCTCCTCTGGTATACGATATCAATATCCAGATATTTGGCTACAGGTTGTTTCATAAGGATGTTTAAAAAGGGGTCTTCTTTTTATGACACATATTAAGGTGCTCTTAGCTCAGTTTAGCCACCCCAGCCCAGTAGGCTCGCTGCTATAGGCTGTAAAGCTCTCTGTTACTGTATTATTTTTGGGCAGGCTGCGTTAAAACCGTCGGCCACCAGGGGGCCCTGGCCACCTCTGGCCTCTGCCAGGTGGGGGATGATGAGGAGGAGAAGCTGGTCCATTGTGGTAGCTGTGTAAAAGGATAAAATCACACATTGGATTCTCGTGCTCTGCCACCAGGGTGTACACTCTGATAGCAGTGTGTACCCCCTCTCATCTCTTCCACTGCACTGGAGGGTCTCCCCCTTTCAGCTACTCACTGTGTTGATCACAAATCTCTTTCATGCACTATTTAATACTGTGGGTCCAAAACTTTGAGCAGTGTTTAAGATTTACGAGGATTTATTCATGTTTCCTTAACCTTTTTTTCCCATTGTTATTCACCATTTGATGCTATTTGATTAACCGTACCATTGCTAAGCGCGAAGAAGATTAAATGTGATTCACATCAATTGAGAAAAAGAGTTTGGAAAATTAGAGGGCATAGGGAAGAAAAAGGAGACAAGCTGTATGTGTTATAACAGAGCTGTAGAGAAGGAGGGAGGGAGGAATGGAGTGAGTGGTTGATGTACATGTTAATAAACATCTTACCCTCTGGGGCCCCTGGGGTGGAAGTGGCGTGGGGGTCCGGGGGACATGCCTCTTCCTCTGGGGTGTGGGGGGTGCCCTCTAAAACCAGGGTGGCCCAGGGGGGGAGGCGGAGGGGGGCCGTGTCTATGGTGGGAAGGGTTCAGTGATTTCAAGAGCAAGTTAAAAACACCAACTAACACCAAGGACATTATATGATTTGATTTATGATTGTTTATCAATAATGAACTGATGAACACTCTTGATAACATTGTGGATGGCAACTTATCTACTGAATGACTCGTATGTGGCTATACTGGTAGGCTTTACCTGTGCATTGGTGGGTAGGGGCCTCTCAGGTGCATGGGTGGGGGTGGAGGAGGACCCATGCCCATAGGTCCGCCTCTCCCTATAGGACCTCCCCTTCCCATAGGACCACCCCTCCCCATAGGACCACCCCTCCCCATCGGACCGCCCCTCCCCATCGGACCGCCCCTCCCCATCGGACCGCCCCTCCCCATCAGACCGCCCCTCCCCATAGGCCCGGCCCTACCCATCAGAGCGACCCTCCCTCCTCTCCTGCCCCTCATGTCTGGGTACGGCCGCATCCTCCCCATCCCTCTCCTGCAGGCATATAGAGGCATCATGGGAGAATGAGTCATTTGGTGTGAGTCAGACGCATTGGGGAAAAACAATAGAAATGTGAAAATGTATTCCAGAAATAGCATGTGAATACCTGTCATTCATTCAGCTCCCTGGCTTTGACACAACACTGATACCATCCCATGCATACAGAAGCATCAGTTCCTTACCTCATGGGTCCAAACCCATTCATGTCCCCACCCCGTCCTCTATCCCCCCTGCCTCGTTCGGGTGGGCCAAATCCTTTCATCATAAGGCCCCGTCCACCATGCATGCGTCCTCGACCAATCCGGAACCCCTGGCCACGCCCTTTGAACCCACCACGACCCCTGTCGAGATGAAGAAAGGGACATACTGTAGTGTTACATTCTACATGGTAATGATGACTGATCAATAGCAGCCTGAGAAGATCTAGTCACATGACCAACCTGGATTTGTTTTCTGATATGGGCTCCTCAGATGCATTTTGGGAAGTTTCTGTGTTGTCCGTCACCTGCTCTGTATCTGCATCCATCTGATAACACAAGGAAAGAAAGACATAATATGTAGTGGATTACAAAGCAATGGTTACCACAGTCTTCTTTGAAGGAAATTTGGTTACACTGTCTTAAACGCTGCTTCAAAGATCTTTAAGACTGTCATAACAGTGACATGACAGTTGTTATAACAGTTAGAACCGCTGATGTTAACTTACAAGCATAGTCACGACATGGATAGCTGTACAGTATATCTAGGTTTGCGTAAAGTTCAACATTTCAACCTGAGCTGGAAGCTTAGCCTTGAGCTGAGCCTATGACCTCTCCTCACATGGGATGTAATACACAGATGCCCCATACATTCTGGGTATGTTATACATTATACAACCTATCGTAATTTTGATATTGTGTGTAAATCGATCGTACAACAACACTTTTAGGACGTCATCGCCTTTAAGCTGTCATGTAATCTACCATCTGTTCAGAGTGACAGCCTTTTAACATGTTCAAATTAGGTCACATGTCGATAGGCCACACAAGCTTCTACACAATAGAGACCCTACAGGAGTCTCACACATTATTAAACTATTGTAACTGAAGCGGTGATTTCAACACTGTTGTTGGGAGGAATAGAATTTCTAAAGGATGGAAATAGAAAATACATGCTTGCTAAATACATACCTCTTCATCATCTTAAAAAATTATTACTACAAAGGAAATGTTACTGTATGTTACTAAACTGTATTTTTGTTGGGTTTTTAATTTGACAGAACATGTGTTGGAATATGAAATATTTGAAGCAACACACAGACCACAACAACGTCCTGTTTAATTATGTAAATGAACCTTTGAGTCAGCCAAATAACAATATAAGAGGCAAAAAACAATGCATGAAACATTATTGTATATTTCTGTCTGCTAAGTCACATTTGAGAGTTATAACTAACAGATTTCAGTGAATGAAGAAATCACGATGACACTGGAGGAAGAAAAAAGGACAAACTGATTTTTTTCAGTACTAAAACTAAATAAATAAGTGAAAAGATCAATTAAGTGTTGCCTACAGCTACAAGGTAATCAAGCATGATGTGGACAAATGTCAGCTTCTCTCTTAGATCTGAAGATGGGGAGAGGCGGACTGATTAGCAACAGTACACAGTACAGCACAAGAGCATTCTGGGTAACTTATGACATGATGAGTTACCAGGATCCATGTTCAGTATAGCAGAGAAACCCCCAATACTAAGACTTTGATTAAAGGTTATTAGATATCTAGATATCCATACTAAGGCTTGTGTTTATGGACTTTGGGGGAGTAAAGAGCTTGAAAGTTCCCTACTTCAGTCGTGATCCCTTTCAGTCAATGGTTGAAACCTAAACCTGGACATTCGTAGAGAGAGTGCCAGTTTATGGCTGGGCAGAGTTGTGCATTGACTGACTGAGCCTGCACAAACGAACACAGAGAGAGTGAATCCTAAGCCAATGAGAGCTTTAGGAGTTAGGCACGGTGGCTGCATGGAGTGAAGCTGGGGCCAAAGCTGGCGGTCGTGAGAGATTATTTATAGTGCCAAGGCCTGGGCCTATTGTAAAATGTAGCACTTGCACCCTTGCAAGGCTGGAGTGGGGGAAAGGCATGAGTGGGGGATGGGGTAGGCTATGGGGCAGAAGACAGGGGGTATACATTTTGGGGCGGCAGGGTAGCTAGCCTAGTGGTTAGAGCGTACTAGTGGACTAGTAACCGGAAGGTTGCAAGTTCAAATCCCCGAGCTGACAATCTGTCGTTCTGCCCCTGAACAGGCAGTTAACCCACTGTTCCTAGGCCGTCATTGAAAATAAGAATTTGTTTTTAACTGACTTGCCTAGTTAAATAAAAATACACACACCACAACACAGCTGATGGACAATCCACATGCCTGGAGTGCCAGAACAGCCTGCACCAACATACCTCAAGGAGGCAAGATGTGGGGTCTTTCTGTCCAGAAGCTTGTGATATACTGTGGCAATTGTGGGAGATATAAAGCTGATAATCATGGAGTTTCTGATTTATTTGTGTGGAAATTCATCCCAATATCTTATAAATTCTTCATTAATCTGTTAATCTATATCCTGCAAACACAAATGATATCCAGCATCAAAATTACATTACATCAGTTATTCAGCATTTAACTTCAGGTTATGGACACCTATGGAAACAACATTTGTCAATTCAATACTAGCAGTTCAATGATTATAATTCATTACCCCTCAAAATAACTGCCACAGGTCAATAAACATGGTGTTATTTCCAACAATAGCCTACATAACTGGTTGTCATTGTTTACATGCAATAGGAGGCTATGTCCTGACAAACGTCATGGAAATAAACTAAACATAGCTGCAGCTGATTACAAATGCCATTACCTACACCCACAACCATCGAGACTGTGACCATGAGAATCTAATATTAATCGAAGGTTAATGTTTTATTTTTGCGTCCTACTGGAAAATGTGTATAGCCTTTATTTATTTATTTGAAATAGTGCACAATGTTCCTTCTGCACGACTTCACAAACTCAAAAAGCACTGTACCATCATCTGTGGAAAGCTCACATCACTTGGTGCTTTGGTGAGGATATAAACAGGGAAATATCCTCCATTTATCAACAAAAGCTGATTAAAAAGTCGGCTACCTTTCTCATGTCTATAATCGTTCCTTCGATAAGGTTGTCTGAATCACAGTTATAACGAAACAGATAGGTGCAGTGGTTGTTCAAATCTGGATGGAAATATTAGATAAATACTGAGGTCTGGAATTAATAAATAGAATGATGTTGCTGTAAAATATGCAGAAGCAATGGCTTACCTTAGAAGACTATTGAGGTCCAGAAATACAACTAAATATAGATACTTACTCTAAATAAAAAGAAAATATAAAAAGATTTGCAAATAAAACATAAAAAAAAATATTATCTATACCCTATCCCTGTATTTCGATTTGAAATGGCGGCATCAGCGGAACCGATTACATCTAAGGCTCAGATTTTTTGGCAAGAATACGTTGTAGCGAGAGTCACGCCCACAGGAAATAGAGTCGCTTTCTGATTGGCTAAACCCGCTGTCCTTGTAATACCCGTTTTGGAATTTGCATCTAGTTATTGGTAGAGGAAACATTTATATTTCCAACCAATGTTTGGTGAAATGTACAGAAAGCTAAGACTAAAGATTAGATATACACTGAGTATAACAAACATTAGGAACATTAGGAACACCTTCCTAACATTGAATTGCACCCCCCCCCCCCCTCTTTTTGTCCTCAGAGCAGCTACACGGGAAACTATTGAGCATGAAAAACTGAGCAGCGTTGCAGTTCTTGACACAAAACACTTGACACTTACATTTTGTGTCATGCCCATTCACCCTCTGAATGGCACACATACACAATCCATGTCTCAATTGTCTCAAGGCTTGAAAAGCCTTATTTAACCTGTACCCCCCCCCCCCCCCCATTAATCTCCACTGACTGAAGTGGATTTATCAAGTGACATCAATAAGGGATCATAACTTTCAGCTGGATTCACCTGTTCCGTTTACGTCATGGAAAGAGCAGGTGTTCTTAATGTTTTGTATCGTCAGTGTATGTCATGCAGACCTATGCTTTGCCTGTGTCATTTGACAAAAACATTGCAAATATATAGGACAATATTGGCATAATACTAACCTCAAATATATGTTTGAAACCTCTCCATAGTATTTGAAGATGATGGACATCACAGAGTTAAAAGAAAATAACATTAATCTGTCCCCAAACGTACATGTTGTATATAATGTTTGTTTAATTCATGTCAATAATGTAAAACAAGAATAGCCTATTCACATACAAGAAAATTACATGGTCAAGTCAAGTCCCCACATAATAACAATTATTTACATCAGATGAGGGGCAGAACAATTCTAAATACAATATGAGAAATTAAGTTATCATCCACAATGCACCAATATCAAAATGAACAAACCAAAAATAGTTTTCCAAACACAAAAGGTTTGACAATGGTCCACACCTAATACCAAATAGTTTGGCCCCGTTACGCATCATTTAAAACGTGGCCATCTTTCAGCACATCATTACGCGTGGTTGAGGATGTCCGAAAGTTCATTTATATATTCAATGGTGTATTTGAGAGTTTGAATTTTGGTCAGAGGTTGTCCCCTTTTACTGTAATCTGGAGGCAAGTAGTCGCGGAGCTGGTGCAAAGCTTCTGCTAGGCTCCTCATTCGCATCTTCTCCCTCTCGCTCGCCTTCATGCGTCTCTTGGTCGACATCTTCGGTTTGATTTGTTTCAACGTTGCGCACGGGATTGGGCTGTGTCCTGTTAAACCATAGGATACATTTCCGAATCTCTGATGCCCAGTTGAGCTTGAGGACATCTCGGGCGAAGAGCACATTGAATCGAATGATGATTCTGGTGATGTGGATTCAAGAGAATCATGCCCGTTCCCAAAAGCCCTTTCCTGCGTCTTCCAATCCCATTCAGAAAGCATTTTTGAGGTAACAACTTCAATGTCACAATCCATGTTAGCAATATCCTCAGACACGCTCTCCATACTGTGACCTCGATGATAGGCTATTCGGGCAGCTCCGTGGAGAGCAAATTCTGAAAAGCGGTTTGGGAAACCGTTTTATATGGACTCAGCTCTCTGTGGTTTATGAGTTCACAGCTGAAGCGAAAGTTCAAAGAAAACTCAAGTGCTAAAATGTGACTTACCCGAAGGACGTCGTTCGTTGTCACCGAGGTGCCAATAAGGTGAAATAGACGGATAATGTGTAACAGAATGAAAAATAATTAGATTTTCTTTTGTGTGAAATGGCTCTTTAGATGGGCACGACAACAATTATCAGTTTGATGTGATCTCTCTAATGAAGGAATGAAAGGAGATTGTTACATCTGGGCTTTTCACACCTCATTAACAGGATGGGCAACGTGTGTCTAGGTGTACTCCAAATTCTAGAAGATAAACAGACAAAGACTTTTTTTTATATACTGAACAAAAATATAAAAAGGCAACATGTCAAGTGTTGGTCCCATGTTTCATGAGCTGAAATAAAATATCCCAGAATTTTTCGAAATGCACAAAAGGCTTATTTCCCTCAAATTCTGTGCACACATTTGTTTAAATTCCTTTTAGCGAACATTTCTCCTTTGCCAAGATAATCCCTCCACTTGACAGGTGTGGCATATCAAGAAACTGATTAAACAGCATGGTAATTACACAGGTGCACCTTGTGCTGGGGACAGCAACAGGCCACTCTAAAATGTGCAGTTTTGTTACACAACACAATGCCACAGATGTCTCAAGTTTTGAGGAAGCGTGCAATTGGCATGCTGACTGCAGGAATGTCCACTCGAGCTGTTGCCATAGAATGTTAATTTCTCTACCAAAAGCCGCCTCCAGCATTGTTTTAGAGAATTTGGCAGTATGCCCAACTGCCCTCACAACCACAGACCACATGTAACCATGCCAGCCCAGGACCTCCTTCACCTGCAGGGTTATTTGAGACGAGCCACCCAGACAGCTGATGAAACATCTGGAGTATTTCTGTCTATATAATAGAGCCCCTTTCTGGGGAACTTATTCTGATTGGCTGGGCCTGGTTCCCAAGTGGGTGGGCCTATGCCCTCCCAGGTCCACCCATGGCTGCGCTCCTGCCCAGTCATTTGAAATCCATAGATTAGGGCCTGATGAATTTATTTAAATTGACTGATTTCCTTATATGAACTGTAACTCAGTAAAATCGTAGAAATGGTTGCATGTTGCGTTTACATTTTTGTTAAGTATATAACGGTGCTAATGTGTCTGTGTGAGGTAGACAATGACAGATAGAAAGTGAAACCTGAAAGAAACATAATTTTTACGCAACGTGAAGCTAAATCTTCAGAGAATAACTAAGTAAATGTTTAGAAATTACTTATATTTGTCCATTAGGAGGAAGTATTATCAACAAATTAGCCTAGCCAATAAAGTCCTGCTGTCTGAAATCGATGCATGCCAATACGCACGAGCAAGGAGGATGCAGCTGTCATCAGGGCTGAGTAAAACACACTAACCTGGCAGCTCTTTCATGTCTGAATAGGTGTGTAACGGCT
Source organism: Oncorhynchus clarkii lewisi (assembly GCF_045791955.1). Lineage (NCBI taxonomy): Eukaryota > Metazoa > Chordata > Actinopteri > Salmoniformes > Salmonidae > Oncorhynchus > Oncorhynchus clarkii. Next base: position 71,632,102 of record NC_092150.1, on the reverse strand, counting down.
CACTAATGATCAAGGGGGAGCAAAACGTGCCAGGTCATAAAACCGCGCTCTACTGCTGGTGGGTCACTGACGGGCGAGAACCTTTGCGCCCCTCTGCCTGCTATAGGAAGCAACACGTCGGGAAGTTTATGTGGTTATTAGTACGGTGATGCTACTTTCATTCGCTTACAAAAGCTCGACCTTTGCGCAAACGAAGGTATAAAAGTTATTGTACCTTTATTTGGTCAATGATTGTCTCTTCCATTTGGAGAGCCTTGTTGTCCAAACTTACATTTTGTGCATTTGCATCAGTACCTTAGTAGTCCAATCATTACATGAGAGCTGTGGAATATTCAAAATAAATACAGAAAAACATTGAAAAGTATAGGGTTTTATAAAAATAAAACATTATCACAGAACATGAGCATTTCTACATGCCCTCTCCCTAACTGCATGAGTAAAATATTTCTCCATCTCCTACTGTAAGTCCATTAAAGATATAGCAGCAGAAAACTACAATTGTGTGCATAGAAGACAAAAGGAAAGGCCAATATCAAAGGTTAAAAATACACTTACTGAACAAACTAGATAAAGTTGTGATAGAATACTATTAAATAATAATATTAGGAAATAGTATTTCTTTTTTTCTGTCCTAACACCTCTGGTATATCACATCACTCATTTCAGGAACTTCAGCTTCACCCTCTCTGCCAATGGCAGTGGGCTCTTGCTGCAAATCACTGAGTCATCACCATCAGACATAGTCACTGGGGAAACGGGGCTTGGAATGAACACAATGTCATCATCAACTCTAATTGGATGAACATCCTGGCACTTCCCTATGGTAGACACAGAGCTGCCTCGTATTGGTTGTTCACCCATACTGGCAGACATAGCTCTAGGCCTGAGGGGCTGGGCTGTCACTGTGTCCCAGGCTGCCTTTGTAGAGGTGCTGGGTTTGGAGGTGGGTTTCAGTGAGTAGTCTGTGAGGTATTGGCACCTGTGCCTGCTTTTGGGTTTGACTTTGGCCCTGCTCTGCCCTCCTCCCCGACACTGGTTCACTGTGTCACTGTCCTCACTCGATGAACACACTCTGGCACACACACTCTTCTTGGTTTCTTGATGTGACTTCATGTTCCTGTCATCCCGACCAGGCTGTGTGTCGCTAGGTTCAGAGTGGCTCCTTTGTGGCAGAGCGGAAGAAGATGATATGGCCTTCTTTACGAATCTGTACTTCTGTGGAGGCTTTGGTTCACCGGCACCATGTTGTTTAGCCCCTTGTGTTTGTGTTGCTGTTACTGGGCCTGTTTGTGTTGCTGTGACTGGGCTTGTTTGTGTTGAGTTCAATGAGATAGGTTTTGAGATGTGATGAGCAGGTTGAGGCTTATGGAGCAATGCAATGCTCTGGTCCTTATCAACAAGTGTGGCTTTCTTGCCATACACCAGCGGCTGTTCTGATGGCTTGGAAGCATTGCTGCTTTTAATGGGTATCAGTGCCATTGGCTTGGGGCCACTGTTGTTAGAATCAATTAAATCAGGGGGTGCTGCTGACTGGGAGTTTACGTGTATGATGGTGACGTCATCATTGTCCGCCATGTTCACAGACTTGCATGTGTTTCTCATTAGGACCCTGTCCCTCAGCGAACACTCTGCATAACATGGCCCTGGTACGGCCTCTGCTGCTCTGAGATCAGTAGAGGGGCCCAGTTTTGTGATCCTTTCTTCAACACTATCATTTGTGGTTTGGAGTGACTTGGGGTCAGTGGCAGTGCGAGCGCCAACAGCCTGTGGGGGCGGGGAGGACGTGAATGACTGAGACTCCCAGTCGATGTCACTCAGGTGAAGAGCATCCATCACCACGGAAACAGACGGAGAGGAGGCCGCTGCTTCTGGAATCTTCCCAGAGGAAGTGAAAGACGGAGGTGACATCACTTCCTGTATCTGAGCTCCAAGACGTACTTCTAAGCGGGGATGGTCTTTACCAGGATCCAGATGCTTTTTTGGAGACTCTGACTCTGGACCCTCCAGGACCCACACTGAGTTGTTACTTGTTGTAATGGTCAGTGCTGCTGCCACGGCAGAGGGTTGTTGGGTGTTGTTGTCAGCAATGGAACTGTGCAAAGACATCTTGGCCAGGAGGTCAGAAACATCACAGTGATCCGAAGGCTTGTCTTTCTTACCCTTTGGTTTCTTCTCTGAAAATAAAATGCATAAAATATAAGAGACAAAATGGCTAGATACAAAATCCACCATAATAGTGTCTCCTCAAGTCCAAGTACCCTTGGTTGGGGCTACCCAGTCTACTGTGGGAACCCCTGCTCTACAGCTCTGAGCTACAGGGGGAGCCAGCCCCAACCTGTCTAAAGTGACAGCAGCTCCTGTGTGACAGACACCTCTGGTGCATCAAAGCCTTGATGTGAGGGAGCGGAGCTGCCATACTCTGCATGTCCAGGTGTCAGAGGCCCTATAAGAGAGACTCTGAAAAACATCGCAAAGCTCCAGGTGCCTTTGATCCACACCCTGTCTGAGCTAAGTAGTGAGCAGTCGTTGGGCCTGTTAAGTTTAGGGGCGTCCCGTTTCTCCCCAAGGACAAATTGAATACGGTTTTAAAAACAAGGTATAATTTGACCTCAATAAAGTATATCAATATGTTATTGTCAGTCAATATCAGATCAGAATGTCAATCATTTAAAATGAATTAACATTCATTGTATTTTCATATCAATAACATAAGGTTATTTAATCTGAATTAAATGTAAGCAGAATATATTATGTTCTCCAGCCATAATATGTTGACCTTACTCTTGGTCTTGTTCTCAGCCTTCTCCCTGAGGTACAGCTCCACCACATGTGGGTAGGCCAGGCGGAACAGAGCCTCTTCCTCCACCGTCCTCACCTCGTCCTGACTGTCCTCAGGGTGGTCCTCAGAAAACACATAGTGATCTGCAGGGAGGATATCATGGAGGAAACAAAATGACATTTTTTTTACAGACAAAAAAATATGTGAAACATTTCAAACATTAAAATTTGACCCACTCTTTTGTGTAAAATGTATCGTCTGCTGAATCACCATACAGATGCCAACCCCACCCCCCTCAAAATAATAATAATAATACGGATTTGGGGATGGTATTTCAATAGTTAGCTCAGGCCCATAGAGGACTGAAATATCAGCTGAAGTTGTTAGTGGGACACACACACACACACACACACACACACACACTTTGATATGACAGTTTTCCCAGCCCGGAAGGAAGCCATTTTAGCACCTGATGGTGTTGTGGCTGTTCTGTCACCTCTACCCCCCTCTGAACCCCACCTCACAACAAGTCACTAACAGACAACATGGAGACAGGCAGAGAAGGCCAGGTTTAAAGAGACTCTGCATAGGTCAACACAAGACTATCACCCCAATCCTTACTGACGCAACTCTGATGTCATAACAGGAATACAGTACATCAAACAGGTACATGGTAATAAGAGGTTTGGAAAAGTGTGATTCAGTTGGCTTGGAGAGTACAATACAAAAAAACACAGGAACTATCATAGAACAATAACAATGGGGGCAATGATGATAATATAAAGAGAAGGAACATCCCTCATTCATAAACATACCATTTTTTGAAAATGGAAGGCTTCATAGGAAGGACTGTTTCATTTGTTCAAACTGACCTGGCTTACTCCAGATGATTTCAAAGCTGGCGATTGCATTCCTTACTCTTGGCTTCCATATACTGTTAACAGGGAGGATTTTAAAATACAATTGAACATGTATTATTGTGACACATTTATAGCCACAGTGAGTAACTTCCATTTTTACACTCAAAGAGGTCCATTGGAGTGTGAATTGGACCGTACCGTAGAGGTTTTATCAGAGACGACGTCGCTCTTCCATGTTTTCTGTTCATCAGCTCAGTGTACGTCATCAGGACCAGAACCTTCTCACTGGTATAGTGTTTAGGCCACAACATCTTATTGTACGCAAAGTTCTGGATCACAAAACACAAAAAAATATATTACTAGTTATTTGACTAAGAGATAAATTAGGCAATACATGATTTATTAATTGCATCTGTTAAGAATGACCACTTATTTTAATCAAAGTACATTGTTGAATGACTACCTGCATTAATAGCATGTTCGGTTTCCTCCATTTGAAATTGTGGACAGGCTTGTCTTTGTCTACCAGAAATTCATTTATGATCTGAAATGCAAAATGTCCATACATGAAATGACATCCTTATCTTGGCTTGTATACTTTACACATGATATTACACAGATTCAATAACTTAAGATAATAACTGTATTTACTTTACCTCTGTAAAAGGGAATTTATCACTTGCCAGTGTTTTCCTGAAAACAAATCAACACCATATTCAGATATGTAAAGGAACAATGAATGTTTGTTCCCCCTTTTAATTCAAATCAATAAGCAATATTGTAATCTATGAATGTGTATATTATAGGAATGAGTGAATTTGGTGCAAACATGGTCTCACTTCCTGATGCTGGCATCTGTTGAAGAGGCCTGTCGTGTCTGCTCACAGCAGTGCCAGTGACAAGGACACTGGTAGTCATAGTCTTGAGGCTCACAGAAGTGCTTGCTGTCACACAACACACAGCCACTGCGCTCGTGAGCCTTGGCTGACCCTGAGAGAGAAGGAGAAAGAGATAAAAGAGTATGATGAGAAAGAGAGAGAATGAAGAGAGTGTGATAGAGAAGAACATAACAATGGTAATAGTTTATTAGGATATGGTTAGTAACCGAAAAGGGAGTGACAGACAAAATCAGAGGTCAATTCAGGGTGACTGGACTGATAGGCTACAGCCACAGATAATCATAGCAGATACCTTTGATCAACCATACAGAGACATTTAATACTGATCTCGACTAAGTACACTAACTGTAATTTGGCGCTACAATGCTGAAGACGTATTAGCAAACTAAAGCGTCTCACATGTAAGTGCCTTCATCATCACAGTATTTTAGTTGGTCTTAATCAACCACATGCGAGTCGCGTCATCCCGGGAAACCCCTCCCCACCCTCCTGATTTACACTTCTTATCAGGACAAGGGGCTAAAGTGAGTTTGACGGAGGGCCAAAGTAACTCACCAGGATGGCAACACAAATGGCAGTGAGGGACCTTCTTTAGGACCCACTCTGGCGCAACCACGCCCTCCTCCCTCCACTGGCTGAATCTGTCATGAAAGAGGATACGGTACAGGATAGGCATAGACTGTTATATCATATACAGTGGGGCAAAAAAGTATTTAGTCAGCCACCAATTGTGCAAGTTCTCCCACTTAAAAAGATGAGAGAGGCCTGTAATTTTTATCATAGGTACACTTCAACTATGACCGACAAAAAATCCAGAAAATCACATTGTAGGATTTTTTATGAATTTATTTGCAAATTATGGTGGAAAATAAGTATTTGGTCAATAACAAAAGTTTCTCTCAATACTTTGTTATATACCCTTTGTTGGCAATGACAGAGGTCAAACGTTTTCTGTAAGTCTTCACAAGGTTTTCACACACTGTTGCTGGTATTTTGGCCCATTCCTCCATGCAGATCTCCTCTAGAGCAATGATGTTTTGGGGCTGTTGCTGGGCAACACAGACTTTCAACTCCCTCCAAAGATTTTCTATGGGGTTGAGATCTGGAGACTGGCTAGGCAACTCCAGGACCTTGAAATGCTTCTTCTCTGCAGGCCATTCACTAGGTCCCCCCCATGTGGTTCTGGTATTTTTGCTCACCGTTCTTGTGATAATTTTGACCCCACGGGGTGAGATCTTGCGTGGAGCCCCAGATCGAGGGAGATTATCAGGGGTCTTGTATGTCTTCCATTTCCTAATAATTGCTCTCACAGTTGATTTCTTCAAACCAAGCTGCTTACCTACTGCAGATTCAGTCTTCCCAGCCTGGTGCAGATCTACAATTTTGTTTCTGGTGTCCTTTGACAGCTCTTTGGTCTTGGCCATAGTGGAGTTTGGAGTGTGACTGTTTGAGGTTGTGGACAGGTGTCTTTTATACTGATAACAACTTCAAACAGGTGACATTAATACAGGTAACGAGTGGAGGACAGAGGAGACTCTTAAAGAAGAAGTTACCGGTCTGTGAGAGCCAGAAATCTTGCTTGTTTGTAGGTGACCAAATACTTATTTTCCACCATAATTTGCAAATAAATTCATTAAAAATCCTACAATGTGATTTTCTGGATTTTTTTTCTCATTTTGTCTGTCATATTTGAAGTGTACCTATGAAGAAAATTACAGGCCTCTCATCTTTTTAAGTGGGAGAACTTGCACAATTGGTGGCTGACTAGATACTTTTTTGCCCCACTGTACATGTTTGCATAAGACCTCATCACCATTCTGTATTGTCGCCTCATATAAAACATTTGATCTCAAATCCAAAATGCTAAAGTATTGAACCAAAATAAAAGTTATAGCTTCACTGTCCAAATAAATACATATGGGAGTGTACATGTTTGCATAAGACCTAGTTAAAACTACTGGATTACAGACTGTTTATGTTTCTCTATTTGTCTCTCCACTTTTTAATCAGTGTGCTGGAGGGTGAAAGAAAAATAATGTTTAATATTTTTAGTTTCTTACCGTTGTAAAAGTGTTTGCCCTTTCAGTGTCTGTATGAGTTTTAGAGCTTGCTCTTTCCCAACTCCTGGTATACCCTTGTAGTAAGAAAACAAAACATGGCATAGTAACAAAAACAAAAAAGTAATTTTGTATATATGCGTGTTTTCACCCCTAGAAGCCGATCTAGACATTAGCAGTCCCCCTCCCCCATACCTTAGGAATATAATCACAGCCCAGAAGGATGGCCAGACCCACGAGTGTCTCCCTGGCTAGCTGCAGCTCTGTCTCCACCCTAGAAGTCCTGTAACAATCCACCTGTGGATCCTACAACAGCGGGAATGATACAGCAGGGATTATTTTCTTGAGCATTCAGACAACAGAAACCTACAAGTACAGCATTTAGAGATTGGTTCATTAACTAAATCATAAGTTTGAATACTTCTCAATTCAATGTCACACCCCTTACAAATGAGATGTTACATACCTAATTGAAATAAACAAACGCATTACCTTGGTGTTCATGTTGAAGTTTCTGTAGACAGTTTGTGCTCCGTAGAGAAAAGCGTCCCCATCGTTGGTGATGCAGCCGTCCACCAGGCCCTGGGCATCCAGAAAGGCACACATGGCCTCGGCCTCCCCTGCCGCTGTCACCCAGGGGACACCCAGACAGTCCAGCATCTCTGCACACTGGAGGGAAGAGAGAGATGGGTAGTGGGTGCACACAGATTATCTCTTAAAAACACATGCATAATACTTACTTATGCCTCTCTACACATGTTGTATGGATACGAAGCTACACACACAGCCACTCAGAAAGACACACACACACACACACACACACAGCTTTAATTCAATGAGGGTGATAAATGCCACTACTTCTCAACAACTGCATCTGACTGATGCACATCATCCCAGCCACCCACCTCTCTCAGCACAGCATTGAAGCGACCCCTGTTGGTGGTCTTTGCAGTTTGTTTTTTAGGGGCTGACTTGTCGAACCCCCCAAATCTCATGTCTGTCCTCTTGCTCATGGTCTCTGCTTTGAGTTTGGGGGCCTCTCCCTCCATGACAAAAACTAGCTTTACCCCCATCAGTGTGAGAGAGGAAACTCTGAAAAACAGATTCCTGAAAGAGAGTAATAATATCCATAATTCTCATTACAGAGTGTTGTTGTTCCTCTGCATAAAAGGGATTTAATTTTGAAACAGCAGACCATTAGTAAGTCGCCCGATTGATGTATCTTGCACATATATAGTGCAAATGAGTAATAAGGTCGGCTGTTTCAGATACATAATGTGAAATAGGATCAGGTTTGAATGCCTATGCCTCAGTGTCAGAGTTTAATTTAAAAAAACATGTGCATTTGGCAATTTCTGCACATATTACCGGAGGTGAGGTTTGGTGACTTTCCCCATCATTGCTTGGACGTGCTGGGCCTCGCAGACCCACAGGCTAAGGTCCACGGCCAGGGTCTTTCCGGTGAGGCTGTACAACGGCACCGACTCCCGAACCGGTCCCAGAATGGACCACAGGTCGTGCACACCCATCGCGCAAATCGTTGTTTACCTTTTTAATAAGTAAAAAGTAAAAAAATGATAAATGTGCAGTATTTCACAAGAAATGCAATTTGTTGATCACTTAGTTCTTTAATTTAGCAGCACTTCCTGCTAAAACAAACACGCTTCTGAATCCAACCTCCTTACTTCCGGTGGTAGTGTCAGCGAATGAACACGCGAGACGACATCGATGGCGCAGCACGCTGCTGTCCTTCATTTTTTTGACGTTGCGCGCGGAATCCAGTGAACAGCTGAGTGGATAACGTCACTTTACATACAAGCTGTATGTCTTTCGATATCTAGCTACCTCCAAAATTCGCCGATAAGCATTGCATAGCTAGCTACCAAAGTCACTTTTGTGGATATGTTTATTTAAAAACTTTGCCTGCTCATTTACCGACAGAGGTCTTCACAGGTAAGAATTGATTTGTTAGCAAACGTTAGCTAGTTAACGTTACCGGGTTGCTAGTTCGCTAGCTAATTCATAGAGAATGATAGAGTCCTCTAGTGGCCAAAATTCCATTTTAGCATTGGGGCAGCGCCTCCACCATTTTAATGTTGTCAACCGGGTGGGACTTCCAACTTTATTGGCTGATCCCTCCTGGTAACCCTTTTGGAGTCATGTCCAATCAGGTTCATCAGGAGGGTTCAGCCAATCGTGAAGAATACAATAATCTACTTTAAATCTCACAAACACAAAGATGAGTCCTCTATCTATCTCTATGAGCTAATATTAGTAACTTACTAGCTAGCTAAGTGTAGCTAACGTTAGCAAAGAAGTTCTAGCTAGTTAACTGTTACATTTCTGACGATGGTTTTCTAATGTCTGTGTTATACAGGGTGTATAAGAAGATGTCTAAGAGGAAGAGCAACTCAATTGGAGAGAGCCCACACAAGAGAGTCAGATCCACAGAGGTTCATGATGAAGATAATGAAGTGGGTCCCAGCCAACCCCCTGTGCCACTAGGATCGCATACGGTATCTAAGTTAGCTACTGTACATTTAATTGATTTGAGACCTTTATAAGAGTAGACTGGAGTTGTCACTGTCAGTCTAGGGTTGTGCTCATGTGCGGTATCCAGATTGTTATACCTTCATACAGTGCCGTTCCTGTACCAAAACAAGGGGCGCTATTTCTTTCCTAATGTAAAAATTAAAAAAAAACGAACAAATTTAGACAGCAGGGATCTTGGCCGTCTCAGCTGTAACCAAGAAACTTGACCTTGCCATCTAGCTACTTAGCTAACAAGTTATCAAACTAAATGCATAGCTGCAGCCCTGATCTGGTTAATTTATTTGGCACATCTTAGTTAACTTATAGTTTTTTATTTAACCTTTATTTAACTTTATTAGTTATAAGCAGTGGCGTTGCCACGGTACAGTGCATTCGGAAAGTATTTAGACCCCTTGACTTTTTCCACATTTGTTACATTACAGCCTTAGTCTAAAACTGATTAAATATATTGTTTTCCTCATCAATCTACACACAATACCCCATAATGACAAAGCAAGAACAGGTTTTTAGAAATGTATGTTTAAAAAAAACAGGAAATATACATTTACATAAGTATTTAGACCCTTTACTCAGTACTTTGTTGAAGCACCTTTGGCAGCGATTGCAGCCTCGAGTCTTCTTGGGTATGGCGCTGCAAGCTTGGCACACCTGTATTTAGGGAGTTTCTCCCATTCTTCTCTGCAGATCCTCTCAAGCTCTGTCAGTTTGGATGGGGAGCGTCGCCGCAAAGCTATTTTCAGGTCTCCAGAGATGTTCGATTGGGTTCAAGTCTGGACTCCGGCTGGGCCATTCAAGGACATTCAGAGACTTGTCCCGAAGCCACTCCTGTGTTGTTTTGGCTGTGTGCTTAGGGTCGTTTCTCCTGTTGGAAGGTGAACCTTCACCCCAGTCTAAGGTCCTGAGCACTGTCAGGTTTTCATCAAGGATCTCTCAGTACTTTGCTCCGTTCATCTTTGCCTCGATCTTGACTGGTCTCCCAGTCCCTGCCGCTGAAAAACATTCCCACAGCATGATGCTTCCACCACCATGCTTCACCATAGGGATGGTGCCAGGTTTCCTCCAGACGTGACGTTTGGCACTCAGGCCAAAGAGTTCAATCTTGGTTTCATCAGACCAGTGAATCTTGTTTGTCATGGTCAGAAAGTCCTAGGTGCCTTTTGGCAAACTCTAAAGCTGGCTTTCATGTGCCTTTTACTGGAGCTCTCTCATAGTGACCAGCGGGTTCTTGGTCACCTCCCTGACCAAGGCCCTTCTCCCCTATTTGCTCAGTTTTGACAGGTGGCCAGCTCTATGAAGAGTCTTGTTGGTTCCAAACTTCTTCCATTTAAGAATGATGGTCACTGTGTTCTTGGGGACCTTCAATGCTGCAGAAATGTTTTGGTAACCTTCCTCAGATCTGTGCCTTGACACAATCCTGTCTCAGAGCTCTATGGACAATTCCTTTGACCTCATCATTTGATTTCTGCTCTGACATGCACAGTCAACTGTGAGACCTTATATAGACAGGTGTGTGCCTTTCCAAATCACGTCCAACCAATTGAATTTACCACAGGTAGACTCCAATCAAGTTGTAGAAACATCTCAAGGATGATCATTGGAAACAGGATGCACCTGAGCTCAATTTCCAGTCTCATAGCAAGGGTTCTGAATACTTATGTAAATAAGGTATTTCTGGGTATTATTTTTAATAAATGTGCAATAATTACAAAAAACTGTTTTCGCTTTTTCATTATGGGATATTGTGTGTAGATTGAGGAATTGTTTTAATTTAATCCCTTTTAGAATAGGGCTGTAATATAACAAAATGTTTAAAAGGGGGAAGGGGTCTGAATACTTTACGAATGCACTGTATATACTGTATACTGCCCAAGCCTAGTTGTAATTTATTGTTGTGATTTGAAATATGTCAGGCAAATTGAGCCTATTTCATTCTCAATTTGCCTGACATATTTCAGTCACAACAGCAGGAGTGACGACACTGACAGTCTGCAGAATCTGCTATTATATCTTTTATTAAAAGGGAAATAATCAATGACCTGATGTAACTGAAACCTTACTGTGCCTCCATATTAAAACATTAGGATTTACTGTTACATCTTTGCTTTGTCTTGTTGCAGACTGTTGGAGAGGTGGGCATAGTGGAGAGCATCTCCCTGAAGAACTTTATGTGCCACTCTCTGCTGGGGCCATTTGCGTTTGGGTCCAATGTCAACTTTGTTGTCGGCAACAATGGAAGTGAGTTCCACCACTTCTTCTTCCTGACTCTTAAAACAATTTTTATTTTTTTATTTTTTTTTACTCTCAAGATGGTTTAATTGTTGACTGATTATAGATTGTTTGTATAGTGTCTCCACCTGTTACTCTATCGCATGTTTTTTTCAGTATTGATCCAATGATGATGCTCTAAGATTTCAGTGCTGTGGTTCTGTGTCTGATATTGTGTTTCTAAACGACGGACAGGTGGAAAGAGTGCTGTCCTCACAGCTCTTATGGTGGGCCTGGGAGGGAAAGCTACAACCACAAACAGAGGGTCCTCCCTGAAGGGATTTGTGAAGGAAGGAGAGAGGTACTCATGTTCCCTGATTGTATTTACACACTCCCTTGTCTTTGGGGACTATTTCTGCCTTGAAAGACTGGTTCCAGATGTCTGTTGGAAGCATGGTCACTTACCTCAGGCAGTAAACCTTTGTAAATGGAGATTAGTGTTAACATACATCTGGCATCCTTGCAAGAGTAACTATTATTTCCCTTAGGAATTTCCATACAATAAAACGTGTCGCAAGAGATTCAAGAGTTTGTGACAAACCGTAAATGTCAGTGGCTACAGACTTCCCGCTCCCTAATGTGTTAACTATGCCATCTGCCCCATTTTAATAATGCATGTGAAAGTGCCAAGTTTATCCTACTGTCATATATGAGTAATATTGCAACCCTGTTTGTGTCCCTCTGCTCTCCCAGTTCAGCTGATGTCTCCATAACACTGCGTAACAAGGGCAGGGATGCCTACAAGCCAGAAGTGTTCGGCCAGGCTATCATAGTAGACCTCAAGATAACCCGTGAGGGCATGAGGACCTACAAGCTCAAGAGCAAAGCAGGTAATTAATGTAATAAGAATGTATGGCTTAACACTCTGTAAATGGGCCCTTCATTCAAACACGCCTATGGATCTGAGATATGTGCCTGACACTTTAGTGCAAAACACCCTTTAAAATCAATCTACATAGTTTATTCTGGATCTTAACATTAGGCTATATTTCAAAAAGTGATTCACTGAACAGTAGATGTAGTATGAGCACATAATAATGTACTTTGTCTTGCAGGTCATCTTGTGTCTGCGAAGAAGGATGAACTTTTGGCCATTCTGGATCACTTTAACATCCAGGTACTTCAACTTCTGTTGACCCCCTGCAAGACTGTATGAAAAGATGGGAAACACTTGCTGTGATAAATAACTATTGATTTATTTTGTATAATCATTATTTTCCAAAGGTGGATAACCCTGTATCTATGCTAACTCAAGAGATGAGCAAGCACTTTCTGCACTCCAAAGGAGAAGGGGATAAGTACAGAGTCAGTTTGATATACTTGAATATTTTCATTTATGAAATTCTGTATTTGTGGAGGACATGGTGTAAATTAAGGTAATAGCATGCATCTTGCCAGCCTTGGTTGCAGGTATCAAATCTCTGTAACGTCTTATTTCTGCATTCTCAGGAAGTGGTTAAATGTCAGTCTGGTTTTCAGTGTCAAATAGCATGAGGGTGAAAGAGCTCAATGTAGGCCTACCTTTTAGGATTGTTCTTACCTTGTTAGTGACTAAGTGTTT